>NC_025998.2:110160984-110352744 GCF_000442705.2 Elaeis guineensis
TACAAGACTCATGATTCCTAAAGCTAGAACTGGAACTTTGCTTCCATCTCCAACATTCAGGAACCTCTCGCCTTCATCAAATCTCCTACTGACCTGCAGACCCTGCATCGAATTACAAATATGATAAGGGCTTTCGGTATCCAATACCCAGGCAGTAGTATCACAAATCGAAAAGTTGCAAGGAGTTATCATATAATTACCTTGCTTCTTCTTTGGCCTGTTGGGGTCCAGGGAGGCAATGTATTGAGGACAGTTCCTCTTCCAATGCCCGTGCTTCTTGCAAAAGAAGCACTCCGCCTGGCTCTGGTCATGCTTGCGCTTCTTGGTCTGACCCCGTGCTACTGTCCCAGCATGAGATTGCACCTTCTTATTTTTCTTCTTCTTGTTCTTCTTCCCCTTCCCAAAGGGTTGACGACGAGAAGAAGACCCTCCCACTACATTCACCGACTCCTTATGGAGTTGGTGATCCTTCTCAAAGTTCTGCAGCAATCCCAACAATCCATGGTAGTTTACTGCAGGCTTTGTCATTCGAAAATGAGTAAGGAATGGGAGGAAGGACTTGGGCAAGGAATTAAGGATCGCATCCTTACCGAGCTGCTCGTGCAGAGGAAAGCCCAATTTGCTTAGGCGCTCAATCATCTCGATCATATACAGTACATGATCAGTGACTAAGGCCCCATCCCTCATCTGAGCATTGAAAATAGCACAACTAGTTTTGCGCCTTTCAACGTCGTCAGGCGTGCCAAAGGAGTCGTTCAACATTTGAAGCATCTCCTGTGGCTGGGCGTTCTCAAACCTTCGGCTAAACTCGTCATTCATTGCTGTCAGCATAATACATCGAACGGTGGTGTGGTCATTGAGCCACTTCAAGTAAGTGTCTCGGATCGCTTTACTAGCGTTCGGAGCTGGCTCCTCAGGTGCTGGATCCATTACTACATAAAGGATCCGTTCATGCTCAAGGACGATTTTCAATTTTCGATACCAGCTATCGAAATTGGGTCCCATGAGCTTGTCATTATCTAATAATGACCGGAGCGACAGGGTAGTGGCCATAGCTGCTTAAAGCAAAACGAGACCTCTATTAGTACATAAATTAATACTAAAGACTTGGACTTTAGTCTAAAATTTTTCTCAATATTTTTACGAACTGGTAGCCTCATCCTCCAATTCGAGAAATTACTTTAATTTCTTAATGGGTACTAGAATCCACACAGACTACACACGAGCCCAACTTTGGTTGGTCAACCCATGTGCATCTATGGGTAGGTTCTTAACCAGTTGTTTCTCTAAACAACTTCTAGTAATTTATTTTGCCCCAGAACCTAATCAGTAGGCTTTGGCCTCCACTGAAAAGATCTGGTTAGGTCCAACCATTAACATGACTTAATTTAGTGAATCGGACCAATAAATGATCAGGCCCGACTTTGGCCGGCCAACCACCATCAGAAAGACTCAATCAAATTATCATATTATGAATAATAATTCCATTAGCCAATGAGCACCAGGCCTTTGGGCCTCCAATGATCATTGAACTAATGGACTCATTATCATTCACTTAATGGGAGGCTATGACTTAGTTATCATTATAACTTAATCATTTTAGGGACCTAATAATTTTGAGGATTTTATTAAAGAATAGTAGAGAAGAAATCATCTAGCCAATTTCAATCCTCCCACTGACTTCACCAAGTCAGATTAAAAAGGATTTAATTAAAGCTGGCATTAGGAGCACCTAAATCAGTCATACTGATTTACCTAATGACATGGGTGAGCTCTAATCACCAAGTGATCTAATCAAAATCTAACTTACCAGATTGGCCAGGTAAGTGAGATCAGTGGTGGGGATTTGCCATTCACTCGTCAATGATCGAATCAATGCGAGTAGCTCCCGCTTAAGAACCACTGGTCAAAACTGCCGAACTTACCTTAGACACCAACCGGTTCATTAGTTTTAATTTTGATCAACTTAGTAAATAGAGCTCCACCGCGTAGCCATGAATTAAGTCCATCTTGGTCTAGTTAAAGATATGGACCCATTCAACTACAACTATTGAAGTTGAGTCTAGAGTATCCTTGACCTAATCTAATTCAACTTTTGATTAGATTTGACCAATTACTCCAATTCGTCCATTTTTTAAACTAACCTTAGGTCTAACCCAATTATGGACCTAATTCATCTAACCCATTGACCCAAAAGTTTATGCAATTGTCTTAGGTCTTAATTCACAATTCTAGACCTACTAGACAACATTTAAATCTTTTAATTAAGTACTTGGGCTGATGGGTCAGGGTTTGGCATTTCGAAAATAATTTTCAAATTTGAAAGATTTTATTTTCTGTTCACCAAATGTGTTAACTCATTTCACAAACGGGTCAGCACATTTCATAAACAGCAATTCTATTGCTCATTTCATAACAGAAAATAACTCAAAATAAATCATAAATTTTCTTTTAGATCTAATCTAACACATTCATGATAAATTTCTTAATTAAGTCCTTTCGCTGCTTCATCGGCATGGGATATAATTGCATCGGCACCCTTACCGCCATAGGAGACCCCATCGAATGGGAAGAGAGGGCCTTTAAACCCTACTTTTCTCCTATGACCGGACGGCCATGGCAACCAACCCAATTAGATTACTTGCTACTTGGATCATGTATATCTAAATATACAAATTTCAAAATTTAAATTTTTAAATTTCAAATTTCAAATTTCAAATTTCAAATTTTAAATTTCAAATTTGAGATTTCAATCAAATTTCAAATTTTCAATCTTTGAATTTTAAATTTTGAATTTTGAATTTCAAATTTTAAATTTCGAATTTCAAATTTCAAATTTCAAATTTGAGATTTCAACCAAATTTCAAATTTTGAATTTTGAATTTCAAATTTCAAATTTCGAATTTCAAATTTCAAATTTCAAATTTGAGATTTCAACCAAATTTCAAATTTCAAATTTTGAATTTTAAATTTGAAACTTCTAACAAATTTCAAATTTCAAATTTCAAATCTTTTTGAATTTCGAATTTCGAATTTTGAATTTCAAATTTAAACTTATAGATTACACCTTAATCTACGCATGCATATGTATATCATATTCTAGAACCTGCTCTGATACCAATTGAAGCGAAAATTTAGTGCAGGGGCAAAATGGTAATTTTAAAACTTTTTCAAAATTACTATTTTACAGTGGAATTATTAATTAATCTCATTAATTAATACTAATTAACCCTACACTAGGATCTACATATGATACAACAGCATGCATTTAAATTTGAAATTCAAATTTGAATCAGTAAACGTTTTACAGTACTGTGTTCAGAACACATCACCTTTTGCGGGTAGTCGATCACCGCAATCTGATCACCGTCGGAGGACTCTGATCATCATGTCGCAGCCACCCAACTGTCTGACCTCTGTGGATCGTCCACACGAAGCTCCCGTCTGATCAGCTCCTCACGAATGCTAGTTCGTGATTTCACCCTTTTGATGGCAGATGTTGATCGAACTCCTTCGATCGATGTGTGCCGACTTCTCGGATGCTCCGGATCATCTGCACAGTTACTTGAGAGGCTGATGGATCTCTCTCTGAAATTTGGTGGACTCACGACACTCGTGGCACACCAATCTCACTTCCCGAACCCTAGGTAGAAACCCTAGGGTACACACCAAAAACCCTGCGCCCAATTTTCTCTCTTTTCTTTCTTTTTCTCTCGGAAGGTTTTGGACCTTCACCTTGCGCAGAAGCCTTCCTCACGCCCCAAAGTTTCTCTCCTAATTTTTCTACACACGTCCCACCTTTCTCCTCTTTTTAAAACAATGTCAAACGTGTCTTATCCGCGTGAGAGGATAAAGACAAGAGGTTACACATTTGAATTCAAATCAAATTTGAATTCAAACGAAAACCAACTTATCCCTATCCTTTTGGGTGTGAGAAGAGAAGGGGCGTGGCTCTTTGTGCATGGAAAAAGTTTCACGAGAAACCTTTTCTCGTGTAAGTAATGTGGCGCACAAAATGGATAAGGATGAAAGGGCAAGTGATAAGTTATCCATTCAAATTCAAACATGTTTTGAATTTGAATGGCTAACTAATTATTTTATCCATCCATATGGCGCACAAATGAGAATGTGGGGAAGGGTTTTGCGTGAGAAAAATTTCACAAGAAGTTTCTTCTCGTGAATTCAAATGGGTGCAAGGAAGTTGGGTGACGCAGGAAATTTAAAACAAGGTGGTTTGATTCAAATTGAGCCAACCTAGTTTAAAATAGGTTAAGCACAATTAGACCAAATTAAACCCAACATAATTAGGCTTAATTAGGCTTAATAAAATCTTAATCAAATCAGGAATTAACTAAACCTAACCCCTGATCAAATCAGGGACTAAACCACCTTAGCGATTAGGTCAACATTTAACCTAATCGGGTCAATCCAAACTGAATCCAATTCAATTGGACTTGATCCAAAAATAATTACTCAATCAAATTGAGTTAATTAATGATTAAATCACTAATTAAACCTCTCATAAATATTGAGTCCAAATCTGATGGGCAATCAGGCATCAGAGACCATCGATATGAAACCCTGATCAAAGAGTTCAAATTTCAAATTCAAAATTTGAAATTCAAAATTTTGACCCCGGTACCCAAAATGTGTGAAACTCATGATTAGAGAATCCTAATTCTCAATCATAGAGTCCCAGATGGATAAGACTCATAATCAGCCATCAGATCAGAAAGGAACCTCTAATGTGTGTGACCCTGCAGGTTCGAACCTAAGCCGGTAGCACAGGAACTCATTTCTGTACTAATCGAAGTGACCATCTAGCAATGGTACCCGACGACCGGATAGGTCGAATAATCGCAATCGCAACATTCAGAACCTACGTGAATATGGTTACCGTATAATTCATCCCTTTTGACCCCTGTGTTTAGGTTGACTCAGGGTTAAACTGTCAACCCTGATGATATCATCCGAATCGTGCTCAACTCAATTAGTCCTGTGACTCCTCACTAGGACTACCCTGGCCAAGGTTTTGCTAAATTGAAACACGACTGTACACAGCTCCTAAACTGGAGTGGTCAATCCCATCTTGACACACGCACCGACAAGTCAAGTACTTGACTACACCCAGCAACCTTCCGTCACTGAATTAGAAATTCAGGTAGTCCAGTGCCTAAGTGCAGTGAGTTACTTGCAAGTCACCGTGGCGGTCTCAGGTCGGAGGGACATTTATACCCATATCCCATCGGAGCAAATCTTGACAGCAGAAATAGCTCCGGAGTTAGTCACGTTCAGTGCAGATGTACCATTACATCTCACCTGTATGCCATACCAGTGTCTCCACACTCTTTGGTTATGAGGACAACCAACCCATATGGCACACAACGACCTATGCTCGATAAATATTGTCATCCTTGGTAATAACGTATCATTTGGTCGCGAACATGTTTAAGGACTAAACGACAAATCCTCCTTTGTCGAGTCTAAATAGTCCTAAGGACTTCACCACAACACAGGAGTTCATTAGAAGATGAAACATTTGTGATGAAAAAATACCAAAATAACTTTTATTTATTTATAATTCATGTACTAATACAAAAGGAGCACAACCGTCAACAGGCTGACGATTGGCTTTGGGATACTATTCCCAACAGAGACAACAAGGGAACGGCAAGCGGGAGATTCGAGTAAGCCCGCAGTTGAGAAAAGGCCAAAGGAAGCCCGGCCGCATTCTCGATCCCCTCTTGGACATAAGCGCGCCCATACTCCACCCCGGGCATGCAGGCAAAGAAGCTCGGACCACGGGGTTCGACGGGGTTCCCCACCAGGGAGATTCCGCAACTACGCCCCCCTCAACGCCTCGAAGGCCCAGGTATTAATGGAGGTCAGGGAGCAGCTCCCTAGGCCGGAGAGGATGCGCACACACCCCGGGAAGCGCAACCCCAACAAGTTCTGCCTCTACCACCGCGACCACGGCCACGACACAGAGGAATGCATCCAGCTCCAGGACGAGATCGAGGAGCTCATTCGGCGAGGTCGACTCGACAGATTCATCCGCCGCAGGCCTGAGGGTAGAGGAGACCGGCCAAGAGCCCTTCCACAGCTTGAACCGTCGAGAAGGGAGGAGCAACCCGGGGATCGGCCTCCCATCGGGACCATTGACTCCATCACCGGAGGGCCTCAAGGAGGAGCGGAGAACCTGTAAATGTATCACTTACGATTTCACCTTGAATCTAATTTCCTTTCTATTTAACATACTCTTCCCATCTGGCGTGGATTTATTACGACTGGATATGACCCCTCCAAAAAACCAAGCCATGTCAGGAACAGGAGGAGAACCTCGTCCTGACATGAGCAAAGTCAAAGGCCCGGTTCTTTTAGACCGGATGGGGGAAGAGGCCTTACAACGCCCTAATGTGCCCCCACAGCCCTGTTAGGGACAGGAGGAGAACCTCGCCCTAACTTGAGCAAAGTTAAAGGCCCGGTTCTTTTAGACCGGATGGGGGGAGAGGCCTTACAACGTCCTAATGTGCCCCCACAGCCCTGTTAGGGACAGGAGGAGAACCTCGCCCTAACTTGAGCAAAGTCAAAGGCCCGATTCTTTTAGACCGGATGGGGGGAGAGGCCTTACAATGCCCTAATGCGCCCCCACAGTCCTGTTAGGGACAGGAGGAGAACCTCGCCCTAACTTGAGCAAAGTCGAAGGCCCGGTTCTTTTAGACCGGATGGGGGGAGAGGCCTTACAGTGCCCTAACGCGCCCTCACAGCCAAGCCGGGAATGGGAGGAGAACCTCACACCGGCTCGAGCAAAATGGAAGGCCCGGACTCTTACGGGAGCCGGGTTCCGTCCACGATGCAAAGGAAGACTTCACCCGGACTCCTACGGGAGCCGGGTTCCGCCCACAAGGAAGACTTCACCCGGACTCCTACGGGAGCCGGGTTCCGCCCACAAGGAAGACTTCACCCGGACTCCTACGGGAGCCAGGTTCCGCCCACAAGGAAGACTTCACCCGGACTCCTACGGGAGCCGGGTTCCGCCCACAAGGAAGACTTCACCCGGACTCCTACGGGAGCTGGGTTCCGCCCACAAGGAAGACTTCACCCGGACTCCTACGGGAGCCGGGTTTCGCCCACAAGGAAGACTTCATCCGGACTCCTACGGGAGCTGGGTTCCGTCCACAAGGAAGACTTCACCCGGATTCCTACGGGAGCTGGGTTCCGCCCACAAGGAAGACTTCACCCAGACTCCTACGGGAGCCGGGTTCCGTCCACGACGCCAAGGAAGACTTCAGCCGGACTCCTACGAGAGTCGGGCTCCATCCATGACTTCTGCAGCAAGGGTTAATGGTGGCGAAACCTGGCTGGCTAACAAGATCAGATGAAAGGAAAAAGCTCTCTCCAAATGACGTCTACATCAGACAAGTCAAATGACAAGAAAGGTTCAGCAGACAGCGATATTAGTGCAGCGCGCAGACGAGGTAACGCAAAATGCTCTTTTTATTCCATTTCCGATATACACACTACAAAGCCAGAAAGGCCAAGGAAAGAAGGGCAAAACGATAAAAAAAAAGTAACTACATGATAAGACAGAAAGATAAAAAGAGCTCTAAGGAGGCTCTGCTCCCTCCGACCTAGAGTTATCTATTCCGTCCCTCAACCAGGACTGCCTCAGATTCTCTATTTCTCCTTCTAGCTCTTCCCTCTTTCGCAGCGCGTCCTGGAGCGCCCGACGAAGTTGCTAGCTCTCAGCCTCCGCCTCTCGACGCCTCTTCCTCAAAACTTCAGACTCCACCTCCGTGTCTGCGACAGCCCGCCGCTCAAGTGCCAGTTGGATCTTCATTTGTTGCAGCTCGGCTGTCTTCTCCCTGAGGGAGACAGAAATCCCTTCAACAGTGCCTCTTAGGTCTTGGAGCTCTTCAGAATCTTGGGCGGAAGTAAGCTGCACCCTGTTAGCCAGCTGCCTCTGGAGACAGACGACTTCGTCGGCCGCCGTCTGGAATCTCCCTTTATACTCTTCCACCTGCCTGCGTCAGCTAGCCCGCTGCACGTCGTGGCTCATCTCGGCGTCCTGAAGCTGCTTCTGAAGGTCGGAGACCTTCCGCGACCACCTCTGCTCATCATCGACCTGGGCCAAGAGCCGGGATGAATTTCCTTCTAGCTGGCCGATCTTCCCCTTCGCAGCTGACAATTCCACCTTAAGGGCGCTGATCCTGGCTTCCTGGGCCCAAATTCGATCGCTGGTGCTCTTCTTGCATTCCTCGAGTTCCTTTGCGAAGTTCGCCTTCCTCCGGCTGTAATCCATGATCGCCTTCACATGGAGACTCCAAAAGTGGGCAGCCTCAGCGGCGGCTTCAGAATGGCCTTCTCTCGATTTGTGGAGCTCGCCTTCCATCTTCTTCAACTTTTTCGTCAGGTGAAGGACCTCCTTTTTCAACTGCTGGATTGTCGATTTCAGTGGGACCCCCAGGGGCAAGGGGAGTGCTTCTGCAGGGCACTGCCATCGGAAGGTAAAAGCATCAAAGAACGACTCATTGCAAGAAGAAAAGCAGAGAGAAGGAGGAGGGGGAAGGAAAAGTCGTCCACAACAAGAAATTCGACTTTATTGATTGAATAATTTTGAAGACGAACAGAAAGAAAAAATTGCGACAAAATAAGGGTACAAGATCGGAGGTCTCAGACCTCAGGGGCGGGAGGTGGAGAACTCGGCGCGGGGGCTGCGACCGCAGTGGCGGCAGACGAGGGGCCGGCCTCGTCTTCAGACTCCTCGCCTAGGAAGTCGAGGTCGAGCTCTGGGAATTTCCTGGCCACCTTCTCTTGGCAGAGCTCGAACCCCTTAATGTACACCTCCTGGCCGAACTGGACATTCAGGTCTCTCATCTCCGCGGAGGCCTTGAATTCCTCCACCGCAAGGGCCCTGGCCTCCGAGACCAGGACCAGAGTTTGCTCGACCAAGTGGGTGACCTCGGCCTCTGCCTTCCTCGCCGACTCCTCCAAGGACTGCCTCTCCTCCTCCCGGGCTTGCTTCTCTCTTTTCAGGGCCTCCTGGAGGGTGGCTACTTCAGCCATCTTCGCTTGGAGGCGAGCAACCTCGGCCTGGCAGCATTCCTCCGCCTTGAGGATGTCCCTCCTCATGCGGCTCACCGCCTCGATATAGGCGAAGAGCTGGTGCCCAATCTGCAAGGACGGATAGAGAATTAGAACAAAGGTCGAGTAGCCGTGTAAATAAAGATCCGCTTACCTCGAGGAAGGACCCCAAAGAGTCCCAAGCCCGCTGCTCAGGATCGGCGCGGTCGATCCTCTCCATGATGTCGGACAGAATGCAGCCGTCGATCAACCGCCTGATCAGGTCCCTATCGTTGAAGGGATTCTTCGATCCCTCCTCGGAGCAGAGGGACTCGTCTGCAGCATTTCGGCGGCTACCCGCCCTCCGGGCCCCCGATTTCTTTCTTTTCCCCGTGGTGGGCGCCTCCATAGGGCGAACCCCCGGAGTGGGGAACCCGGTCGGCGGACTCCTCGAGGAGGCCCGGGGGGCCGTTGGCTCGATGTCCGAGGGAATGTCGATGGCCGGGGCCGCTTGGACGGGTGCAGCCAAGCTCGTCTCCTCCACCCTTGCCCTCTTCGCCGATCCGGAGGCCGCAGCGCCCTTTCTCTTGTGGGCCCTCATGCCCCTGGCGAGCTTCCACACTGCTTCGGCGTCCATTCCTAAAAAAAAAAAAAAAGTAAACCAATCAGTCAAAAAAAAAAAAGGGGGGGGGAAGAGAGAGAGAAAGAAAGAAACAGGAGAAGAAGGAAGAAGTGATAAAGATAAGAAGAGAAGGAAGGCGTGAAAAGAAAAGATAAGGTAAAAGATAAATACTCATTGGATCCTGGGGACTCAGGCCGATGTTGAAAAGAAGCTGCTCCCTCAGAAGATTAGGAAGGGAAGGAGCGGGATAAGTTAGAAGCTTCTGGGCAGCTTGGAGGTCGTCCTCCCCCAGGCTGGGAGCCCGGCGGACAGAATCCCTCAGAGAGCCCCAAGGAGGCAGGCCCAGTTCCAAGGTCGGGCAGTGGACGAAGAGGTATTTCCCCTTCCAATTGTGGATCGAAGAAGGGGCGCCTTTCAGCAACCCCTTCTTACCGAACTGGGGGGAGAAGTACCACCAGTCCTTCGCCGAAGGATGGCGCTTGAAGGTATAAAAGTGCCTAAACAAGGAGAGAGACGGCTGAACCTCGACTACGTGGCAGAGGGAGAGAAACCCTATCAAAAACCTAAAAGAATTCGGGGCCACAGAAGCGAGGGAGATGTCCAAGAAGCGGAAGAGGGCAGCGATAAAGGAAGGAAGCGGAAGTCGGAGTCCGGCACGGAATTCTTCCTGGTACAAACAAAAGCGACCGGGAGGGAGAGTGCTGGCCCGGTCAGAGGGGCCTGGCAGCTCCAGGTCGTACTCCGGAGGAACTCCATACTGAACTCTTATCAGAAGGAGTTCCTCCGAAGTCAAGGAACATGGAATGACACCCGGTGCGAAAACCGGACGGAGCCCAGCCCCAGACGCGGGTTCATCCACAGAGATGGGGACCTGGGGGTTTGAAGCAGAAGAACTCCCGAAACTGCTGGGACCAGAAGACATTTTGAGTAGTTTCAAAGGGAAACTCTAAAAGACCCTAAGAGGGCGGACCGAAGGGGGAATGAGAGACCATAGGCTTACTCGGAGGGATGCACAAAAGTAATGACAAGAAAAGAAGCCCCTAGGCGGTGAGAAGAAGGTTGGAACTAACCTATATCACTCTGAGGGACCTGAGGGATGAAAAATAGGAGACGCCTACAGCTCGAGAAGATGCTCACTGAAGCAGGGCTCTCGAAGAGAGGATAGACGCTGGTGAGAACTCAGGAACGGAGTAGGACGCCTAAAGGTGGGAAGATGGGTTTAAATAGACCCTGGGATCCGACACCATAATGATCGCGAATCCCCCCAGGCCAGTCCGCATCCGACACGTGTCCCACTCCCCCTGGCAGGCGGCTAAAAGCGGCTGACGGTTGGCAGGATTATAATTGCGCCGTACCTAGACCAGTGTACCTACAGGAATTTCGAAGCGTCCCCTCGTACCGCTCCAATTCGAAAAGACTCCGGCATGCGCACATTTAATGCCAAAATATCTGGAGCCGGCAGTGCGCAGGGTTCGAAGGGACGGTTTCGGCTGTGCCCATCTCTCTCTCTGTACTTCCTTCGTTTGAAATTCAAACTCGGAAGTAGGGGGACTGGTGTTGGGTATAAAATACCCACAGCCGAAGTCCTCAGCGGAATTGACTACATGACAACTCTGCCCGGACTCCTACGGGAGCCGAGCTCCGTCACCGACAATTTCAACAGCGAGCAGACTCCGCCCGAACTCCTACGGGAGCCGGGCTTCGTCCTCAACTCCAACAGCTACGAGCAGACTTCGTCCGGACTCCTACGGGAGCCGGACTCCGCCAACAACTTCAACCGCAAGTAGACTCTGCCCGAACTCCTACGGGAGTCGGGCTCTGTCCTCAACATCAACCGCTGGTAAGCCTCGTCCGGACTCCTACGGGAGCCGGACCTCCCCTTTGACTTTAATTGCAGGGAGACTCTGCCCAGACTCCTACGGGAGCCGGGCTTCGTCCTCAACTCCAACAGCTACGAGCAGACTTCGTCCGGACTCCTACGGGAGCCGGACTCCGCCGACAACTTCAACCGCAAGTAGACTCCGCCCGGACTCCTACGGGAGCCGGGCTCTGTCCTCAACATCAACCGCTGGTAAGCCTCGTCCGGACTCCTACGGGAGCCGGACCTCCCCTTTGACTTTAATTGCAGGGAGACTCTGCCCGGACTTCTACGGGAGCCGGGCTTCGTCCTCAACTCCAACAGCTACGAGCAGACTTCGTCCGGACTCCTACGGGAGCCGGACTCCGCCGACAACTTCAACCGCAAGTAGACTCCGCCCGGACTCCTACAGGAGCCGGGCTCCGTCCTCAACATCAACCGCTGGTAAGCCTCGTCCGGACTCCTACGGGAGCCGGACCTCCCCTTTGACTTTAATTGCAGGGAGACTCCGCCCGGACTCCTACGGGAGCCGGGCTTCGTCCTCAACTCCAACAGCTACGAGCAGACTTCGTCCGGACTCCTACGGGAGCCAGACTCCGCCGACAACTTCAACTGCAAGTAGACTCCGCCCGGACTCCTACGGGAGCCGGGCTCCATCCTCAACATCAACCGCTGGTAAGCCTCGTCTGGACTCCTACGGGAGCCGGACCTCCCCTTTGACTTTAATTACAGGGAGACTCCGCCCGGACTCCTACGGGAGCCGGGCTTCGTCCTCAACTCCAACAGCTACGAGCAGACTTCGTCCGGACTCCTACGGGAGCCAGACTCCGCCGACAACTTCAACCGCAAGTAGACTCCGCCCGGACTCCTACGGGAGACGGGCTCCGTCCTCAACATCAACCGCTGGTAAGCCTCGTCCGGACTCCTACGGGAGCCAGACCTCCCCTTTGACTTTAATTGCAGGAGGACTCCGCCCGGACCCCTACGTGGGGGCAGACTCCGACCACTGCCGAACTTCAGCCGACAGATCTGCACTCCCAGGCCACAATCACGGCCACGATTCCGCTACACTTCCTGCGGCGGATTCCGTGCAGCTCCACCACTCCCTGACAGGCCGCAGTAACGATCGCAGCACTGCTCCACTCCCTACGATGGATCCCACGCGGCTTCATTACTACCTGACAGGCCACGATAAACGACCGCGATCCTGCTCCACCTCCTGCAACGGATACCGCGCGATTCTCCCATCCACTGGCAAGTCACGACGACAAACGCCGCCCCACTTCACGCGGCAGACTCCACGTGGCACGCCCCAGCGATAGCCACGGGTCTGTTCCACTACTCTTCGCAGCAAACTCCACCTGACCCTAGGCAGCCCACTGCCAGACGGTTACAAACGTCGCCATCAATCCGTTGCCTCCTCCGCCTATAAAAGGGGGACCCAGATACGTTATTCTATAAGCTCATTTTCTTATCTCAAAACTCTGCTAAATTCTCCGTTCGAGCACTCCATTCTTGTTGAGGCAGAGAACTGACTTGAGCGTCGGAGGGTCTTGCCGGAGCAACCCCACCTCCGGTTTAGACTTCCTTTGCAGGTCCCGACGGCGACCGCGGCTTCCCCACTCCAGCTTCTCCGGCGCAAGCAGATTTTTGCACCAACAGAAACAAAAATCGTAACGCAATAAAAAATTTCTAGTGGATGCTGCGGTCCCACCGATGACATGTACGTCACCTAACAATTATTGGTAACGTGCACACCAATGCATAGGCAACTCTTTATCCAGATGCTTCACTAAGCATGTTGCAGCCACTTAGTCTCTAAGTCATATGGGCTCGCCTAACAGTTATTGCTCACACTTCTTAGTTAAGCCCGGCTCACTGTTCACAAGCAGGTGCAAGGCCGTCATTGGGTCCCTCACCTAATAGTTGTTGGACCCAACTCCATCTCTATCCTGGAGTAACTCTTTGCTAATAAAGTGGTTGCATGTTTTTGATGCAACTGAACCACTGTAACTAGTTGAGAATAATCAACGTCGGTAACACGCCCGCACATCTACAACGGTAGAAGACCTACGGACTTAATATTTGAGGGAAGGTTTGCATTTAGGTCTCATTTAATTAGTCATCATATGACTGATCTAACTGACATGGGCCAAACCAGATTGCTAAGCAACCTAATTCAAGACCCAATCTTTCAAATTGGTCAGGTAAGTGGAGATCGGTGGGGGTCCCCCGTTGTTTTTCTAAGATACCAATAAATTGATCAGATCGGCTAACGAAATCAATTAAATAACCATGTCTCATTAACTTGCCTTAGACACTAATAGGTCAATTGAATATAATTGGTTGGCTCAAGCAAATCAAACTCAAATCAACGAGGCAAATTATGTCCTTAGGTTAATCGATTCTGCATATGGGATTCAATCGATTTAATCAATAATAATTGTATGATCATTAACTTAATTGATCTGACTCTTATCAATATTTGACTTAGTTTGATCAATTGCTTAATCGAATTAGACCCATATGACTCAAAACAAAAATCTTAAATGCAATCCTATTACATGACCTAATTTATGATTTTTTCATGACAAAAATCTTCATGCACAAATATAAATTTTAGATTTTAAAATTATATTTTAGATCTAAATTCATTATATGAAAGTAAGTTTTAGAACATGAAAATAATTTTCAGATTTTAGCATGCAGACATATATCATATATATGCATATAAAATCAGATCTAAACAAAATTTCAGATCTTAGCATGATGCATATATCTCATATACTAATCATGAATCAGATTAAAAATAAATTTATAATCTAAAAATATAATCATATAACACATATATGCATTAAAGTTTAGATCATATAAAAATTTCAGGTTTTATGCATGCATCTATGTATTACATAAACATGGACTAGAACTCTTTTTAAATCAAAATTTAAATCTATGCATGCAATAACATATCAATTATATGTTCTAAAATCAAATTCAAAATCAAATTTTAGATTTGAAGATTCATCCATACATCTCATGTATAAAAAAAAATTAATTTTAAAATCTTTTCAAAAATATATATGTCAAAATTCAGCATATGAAAACCTATGGCTCTGATACCACTGTTGGAATTCGAGGTTTGGTGCATGCATGCGTGTTTCAAAACTTTATTTTTTAAATATCACAGTGGAGAATAAAATTAAAATAATTTTAATCTAAATTATGCATGCATAAAAATAAAAAATCACATGGATCTATTTCATATGCTGAAATTGATATATGCTGAAATTCAGATTGCAATCAAATCACATACCTGTTTCATAATCTCTTTCTTCAAAACTGAATCTGAAAGAGACAAGACTCTCTATTAGCCGTACAAGTATTCAATCTCTACAAGTATCTACTCAGGATCAACCTGAAACAGTCCTCTATAATCTGAATTTTGATTCTCCAAAATTCAGCCTGCTGAATCTGAACGAAGCCTAGATCGCGATCAATACTTGATCTTTCTCCTTAATCTTCTTTTTCTTCTCTTCTCTAGAGTTTTTACTTACTATGTACTACTACCAGATGCTAGAAACCAGCAAGAAAAAGGCATCCAAACTCCTCTGGGCATGAAACTCCTTGGGAAGTGCGTCCCAAAGAAGGGGTGTATTGAACACCCAAGAGAAGAGAAAGGGAGAGGAAGAGAGGGCATGGGGAGAGCCTTTGGGTGTGAGGGGTAACTGGTTTTGATGCTCTAGGGACCTTAGGGGAGATCCCCTTTTATAGGCACAAAGATTGAATCCTAATCAATCATATAATATAAGTCCTATTTGCATTAGGATTCTTATTAACTTATGTTATCCAACTTACATTAGGAAGCCCATTAGGTTCCAACTACTGGAGCCCTTGTATCCATAATTAGACACCCTCTTTTGCACCCAAGAGATACTTCATATAAAAATCAAAGGTCCTCTAATTAATGCACACACTCAAATTGATCAAATCAAAGTGGTGCTCCATAATAACTATCAAGGAGATTCATAAGGGACTTGCACCCTTAATTTATGTGATCCATAATCTTAGACATCCAATAATTGGAGTTTTATGAATCTTATTCATGTAGGTTATTAGCAGGTAATTAAGTTAGAATTAACTTATCAAATAAGTAATTCCAACAGAAAGAGGAATTGGGTCCAACCATATGCTAGTAAGGTTACTATAAACTCAATGGATTTTTCTATACCCAATTGACACTTCATAAGCTCAATTTCTTATTCGAAGCCTAATCTCTTTGTTGTGTGAGCACATAGGTTCAATTTTATCAGATAGTGAGATATATAATGATCTCCATCATTGTATCATTGAAACTTTTTTCAATGGATCGGAATGATTCCACTCTAACTCAGTAAAGATTATCGATCCAGAATGATCCTAGTGAACTCTCACAATCCATCAGTAGCACCTAGCAGTATATAGTGGCAACACAGTAGAACTGAAATAAATCTTTAGGTATAGTTTACATGTGATTTAGTCTCTATATCATGAGTCCCGACTAGATAGTAGGTCATGGATAAATCATCAAACATCAATATCAGTCATATGATAGATTTGATTGCCTTAAGTCCAGATATGATGTCTATAAAAAAAATTTTCTATCAATCACTCTACTATGATCATAGATTCTTGAACTTAGTCTTTCAAATTTTATAGGACTACTCTCTATCAAGGTCGATAGATCCTATCTTGATGCGCACCCCACTCCTACAGTAGATAACTATTATCAATATCCACTATAAGGGCTCATTGAGACCCATGTTTATGTATCAATCAAACTCCAGCAGTCTCACTATGAGTAGCTGTACCATCTTAAGTCAAAAGATCAGTCACATAACTACAGCATCGAGACAATCACTGATAATTGAATAGAAATCCAAATGATCTCTCGTATGGTCACGCTCAGTGCCAGTTGTTCTCTAACAACTATCCGTACTTATCGTCTTGTATCTCTATACAGTAGATTAGAGACCCATCTATCTCGAAAAAAGTGATTTGTACATCAGTCTATCCAGATCTATCATCACTCTCATGATGATCCTATGATCGGAAGCCTTTAGGAATTAAATACATATCTCTAATTCTTAATATTTTGAGAATATGTATCAAAATTAATTTTATGGATAATTCAAAGACATATTACACTTGAATGAAAAAGAACTTGTCTATTTTATTGATCATATCAATATATTACGTACAAAATTGTATCCTTGATATATTACAATATGTCAGTCATATTGGCTTTCAGGACATACATCTAACAAAAAGCACTTCCATAATATTCATTAGAAAAATATATAGAACAATCATTATTTTTTACATTTATTTCAAAATCTTGTTCTTGTAATAATGGTATAGAAATAATATTTCTAACGATATTTGAAATATAATAACATATCTTCAATTTCAAAAATTTATCTAAAGGTAACTTCAAAATTTTGATTCCTATGGCTTCGGCCTGAATGGATTCTCCACTAGCACCAAACAGCTCGAAGTCATCTTTATTCAGACTCTTTATTTCCTGCAGCTCCTGTAACGATTTGTGAATGTGTGAGCCACAGACGGTATCTAATACCCAAGAATCTGAAAATAAAGTACTTAATGATAAATTAGTTTGTATCATATACAAAATCTTTAGCAATATTTGCTAGTTTCATGGTTGCGAGGTAATCCTTGCAAATTTTCTTCCAGTGGCCCTCCTTACCACAGTGATAGAAAGTATCTTTTGTGGAGACCTTCTTCACCTTCTTCTTGAAGATGCCAGCCTTAGGGTTCATCTTTTTTTTAGAATCCTTCTTTGCCTTCTTCCTTTTTGATCTTATCGACAAGAAGTACCAGAGCCTTTTCACCCTTGAAATGGCTCTCTACTGTCTTCAGCATGTTCAGCAGCTCCGGTAGACTGATGTTCAATTTGTTCATATGATAATTTATAACAAACTGAAAAAAAGAGTCACAGAGAGACTGTAGAATCAAATCTTGACTCAGTTCACCATTCATGATAAAGCCCAGCTGTCCCAGACAAGTGATCAAATCAATCATCTTCACGACATGTGTTTGCACGAAGGTGCCTTTAGTCATGCGGGTACAAAATAACTATTTTAATATCTTATATCGAGCAGTTTAATTTTGTTCTCCATACAACTCTTTAAGATTAAGAAGTATAGAGAAAACATCCATGTCCTCATACTGCCTCTGAAGCTCATTACTCATGGAGGCAAGCATGCAGCATTTGACAGTCACAATGTCATCTTTCCACATCTTATATGTGGTCCTTTCCTCTTCGAAAGTATCTTCCCCAAGAAAATCTGATACAGGTATATCCAGAATATAGGAGACTTTCTCCTGAATAAGAATAATTCTCAGGCTCCTTAACCAGTTCACATAGTTAGATCCGGTCAATTTATTTGCATTTAGTATGCTTCTAAGTGATAGTGAAGATGCCATGTGTGTAGTTAATCTACAATATCAAGAACACAATATAAGCGGATGACTCATGATGACATTCACAATAAGATTAGGACTTTTGTCAAATTATGTCTCTCATTATTTTATCGTACTTCATAGCCGTCAAATATGAAAATCGAGAAACATACTAATATTTCTTAATGAGATTGAGATTCCTATTCCTCACAAACACTTTGTGTATAGCACAACAAGTATTTATGACTTCAAGAGTAAGTAACTCTTTACCAATTATACTTCTACAATTCTCAACATTTTTTTCTCTGACCTTTAGATCGCATATAGCCTTGTGGATAGCACAACAAACTATAGTGTTCTAGTTAAGTTAATTCTTCAATTCTATATGGTCATACTTAAACAATGCTGTTCTTATGGATAGCACAACAAAGTAACACTATTCAAAATATGCCATAAGTATCAAAATGTACTTAGTCAACATCATATCAATTTCTATAGTAAGTCTTGCAGATAGCACAACAAGCTCACTAAAATCTTGATATACTCTATTGATCAAGTTTGAAGGAAGTCCCTTATAGTGTCTACATCACTAATCAATCTAAATACGAAATTCAATAAGAACAAATTGATCGGATCAGTAGGTGGGAGGCTCTCCATAGCTTTTCTTAGACACCAATAGAGTTGGCCAGACCAACATACGGACTTAATTAAAAAACTACCTTTCACATTTTCCTTAATACCAATTGATCTAAAGAATTTGACTTTTGAATTGAAAATGAATCCCGACATTACAACTTAATATAATTTTTAAGAGGGTCTTTGAACTGGTCTTGGCACATCCTAACTACGACTACATAAAATATACTTTACATATTATGCAATATGGCATGTAATCATAAAACATACTAGCAAACATATAATTATGTCAAAATCAAATAAGGGTGCAATTGAAGTCATAACATATGACAAGCATATTGAAATAATAAAGCATCCCTAATCATATTAGGCATGCATAACACCCTTAACCATATATTGATTTAAGCATGAAGCTATCATGATAATATAAATTTTAAATTATCATAAATTCATAATTTTAATAATTAAAATTTAAAATCATGGTACATATAAAGTCAAAAATATTTTTTTAAGATTAAAGATCAATGCTAAAAATCAATGCAACATTTTTGGCAATACATAATCAACAACAATTCTATGCAACTACTTTGCACTTGTATTCCAGCAATACAGTAAAAAATATGATTTTTAAAAATTTTAAAATCAAACAAGTCAATAGTTTTGATAATTAAAACTATTCAGCCGAATCCAAAACTCCAGAATCACCTTGTTGATATCGATCAAAGCAAAAACAAGCATGCAAAGGGATAGAATTTTATACTTTCATCAAAATAAAAAAGTGATATATTGGTGTTCTCCATGAGACTCCAAAGTAGAAGCCCTCCAACAGTGATCCACATAAAAGTTGGCCAAGGTCCTTCCTAACCAATGTACTGCCGCAGCCTTTTCTTCTTAAGAATACTGCCGGCTTCGAACTCAAGAAACGAACATGCCAAAGCCCAGTTGCTTCCGATCTTGCCACCAAAATCATACCAAAAAGATACTCTTCAGATGTTATAATTTAGAATTTAATTTTTGACTCCAACATATGAAAAAATCAAACCCTAGGGCACATTCGCAACTCTTGCTAAATCTCTCACCACCCTTCTTACAATTTTTGCCACTCAATTTCTCCTTATCTTTTCTCAGATTATTTTCAAAATTTTTTTTATGATTTCCACACCCCTTATCTCTAGTTTCAATCCAAAAACTCAGTAGCAAGCCATGTGGGATGTCTCATTTAAATAAAGGACCAAGGGACATGTCATGGGACCAAGGGGTGCCAACCTTTGGCGCTCTAACTTCTCACATGGTGAATAAATTCACCATGTGGAATTATGACACAAGAGAGCCTTTACACAGAAGGACTCTCCCTCTTCTATGTGCCATAAAAATCTCACATTAATTTGGTGACAAATCAAAGGACTTCTGGTTTATCTTTTAAAGCAATGCATTAAGTTAAGTTCCTTCTTTAAGAAGGACTCTCCATCTTCAGATATGAAAATGAATGGGGCGGCATTAATATTTTGGCATGGCTTCTGTGTAGGAACCAGATCTAGGGTTTCAGGGTTAGATCTTGAAACTTTTTCAAGATCATACAGCGGAAGACTAAAATAAATTAAAATTTATTTTTTAAAACCAGAGAATCTCTAGATCTAAGATCCTATTACATGATTATTACATAGCATTAAATCAAAAATTAAAATATATAAATATAGCATGAACTACATGTTGATCATATCAACATATTTTTATACCACATCTAATGTACGTATTAAACAATAGATCAGATCTATTACCTTGCAAGTTAGATGCTCTAACCTCACTGATCTGGGCTTAAGGATGATGTTGCAAGCCGCACACGTATCCGGCCTCTAGGAGTCGTCCACACGAGCCCACGAATCTCGATCAGAAGTCCTGCTTCAGGAAATCAGCACAGTATGCTAGTACTGCGCTGATCCTTCTTTGATGGTTGATCAGGTGCCTCCTTCTTCTTGATTTGGACTCTTCTAAAGATGAAAAGTAGAAGGAGAAGTTTCAGATCTGAGACACTCTCAGGAAACTCAAGATGGAAGGAGGAAAGATATGAAAATAAAAACCCTAGAAGAAGACCCTCTTCTTCTTCACGTTTTTCTCTCTAAACGTCCTAACTTGCGTATTTTATATCTCCACGACCCAAAGGTATTTCTCTCTGATTTTTGGATGGCACAAAGGTCTCTCATATCTCTAACTTCCTCTAAAATTTTATAAAAAAACTCATCTTATATAGAGAGATATGATAGAGTCCTTGTCTAGGTCAAACACCTAGTCAAGGCTTATCCAAACATGGCAATTTAAGGGACGCCCAACTCTTGAGCACCTCCTTCATATTTTCATGCATGGATTACTAGAAAAGGGCACACAATATATACTCTAAAAACCATGAAAATTCCAAAAAAAATTTGGACAAATTCGGTGCAAAATTGAAAGAGTTTTGAATTTCTAAAACTCTATCTCATAGAATTCGAAATCCAAACTTATTCCTTTTAGATTTGATCCAAACTACCTTCCATGTAAGAAAGAAGAGAAGAGACCTTTTGTGAACATGGGAGAGATCTAGGAGAGGGCTTTTGTCGCGCAAAATAAGTGGAGATTGGCATTGAATTAAGAGAGAGGGCGTGGAGAAGGTTTATGTGGCGCAAGGTGGAATCCTAGTCCTACTAGGATTCTTTCTTATGACTTGTTTTAATTTGGTTTCCCAAACCAAATCAAATCAAAATTAGATCAACCCAATTAAAATAGATTTTAATCCAATTAATAATCTAATTTAGTCAGATTAAATTAGATTTAAATCTGATTTAATTTTCTAATCAAATTAGAAATTAGATTGACCCAAGTCCTAGTTGAACTAGGACTAGTTTTTCCTTGCACTTGGCTTATCCAATAAACCAATTGGACTTGATCCAATCAAGCCCAAATCAAATCTAATTAAATAATATTTAATTAGACTTAATCTCAGTCCATTGGCTTAATCAAATTAAGTCAATTAGCAATCGAATTGCTAATCGATCCTCCTGCAACACTTGCACTGGGTTAAATGTCAATCGTATTGATCATTTAACCCTAGAACGATTCTTAATCATTGATCAACCATCCGATCGGATCATGAACTCTAATGTGTGTGACCTCATAGATCCGAACCTAAGCCGGTAGCATAGGAATAAATTCTTATACCAATCGAAGTGATCATCTAGCAATGGTACCCGACGTCCGGATAGGTCGAATGTGTAGAACAACATCCTTAGAACCCATGCGGATATAGTTTTCATATAATTCATCCCCTTGATCAAAATGATCATAGGATACCCCAGAGCTCAACTGTCAACTCTGATCAGGTTGTCCACATTGTATTTCAAAATATCAAATCCATCTGATGGATTATCCTGGCCAAGGTTTTGCTAAATTGAAATACAGCGACTCATTCTTCTCCAACTCTTGGAGTGGTCAATCCCATCTCGATCACACTCTGACTTCGCAAGTACTTAACTGTGCCCAGAAGCCTTCCATCCCTGAATTAGAAATTCAGTTAGTCCAGTACCAAAGCACAATGAGTTGCTTGCAAGTCACTGAGGCGATCTCAGGTCTAAGGGACACTTATACTTATATCCCATCAGAGACATTCTCGACAGCAGAATACTCTGGAGTTGGTCACGTTCAATGATGATGTACCCTTACATCTCACCTGTATGCCATACCAGTGTCTCCACACTCCTTGGTTAAGAGGACAACCAACCCATATGGCCTACAGCGACCTATGCTCGATAGAAGCTGTTGTCCTTATTAACAGCCTATCATTTGGTCGTGAACTGTTTTAAGGACTAATCGATAAATCCTCTCTTTATCGAATCTAAATAGTCCTAAGGACTTCATCATAACAACGGAGTTCATTAGAAGATGAAAGCTTATAATGAAAATGCCAAATATATTTTATTTATTAACAAATCAATTACAATACTTGGTTGCTCAACCGTCAACAGCTTGATGATTGGCTTTTTGGGATACATTTCCCAACATTCTGGTGGGCACAGAAGAGTCCTTCTCTACTTGAAACTATTTCAAGTTGGGTAGAAAACCAATTAAGATAGACCCAATCCCATTAGGTCAAAGACAACTAATCTAGGTTAGCTCAAACACTTTGATCTAAACCAATTTAGGAACTTGGGTTAATACAATATGCTAGCATATCTAATTAACCTATAGAATTTATATTAAACTCTAATAAATTAGATCAAGATCAAATTTCAAAGTATGTAACCTATTGGATTCTAAATCTAGCCAGCAGTAGATCAAAACTTTTGATGTAACCCTAATCCGATTAGATTAGGTCACCCAAAGAGTCCCAATCAACTTGGACTCTTCCAAATTGATTCTAGAATTAAACTCTTTTAATTCTGATGAGTTCATAAGTCAAGATTAATATCTAAAAATATGTCATGACTATCCAAAAAATTTAAAATTTTGATAAAAAATTATCAAAATACCCTTCAGTGGCAAGTTATCATGTAATTCAATCCTTCAGTCAAACAACATCCTAGATTAGTAGTGGGTATAGAAATATATCAAACCTAATCACTTATCATTATGTATCTTGATCAGAAGGTGATGATTCAATTGATGATATATTAATTTTTTTTTAATTATCATCCTGCTTTGACCAAAGACTTCCGAATCATCGATCCATGAGATCACATAGAATGTTCGTTCTCCTTATTAGGAGTGACTGATCCCTTATTGATCACTCACAACCTCCATACACTTTTCATCATATCCAGAATACTCCATACAAGGATCAGAGAATCAAGTTAGGAAGTGAACCAAAATATGGATCCATGTACACAAGGTACCATGGTGATCTGAGATCAAAAGATCACTTATACAACTCCTACTAGAGAATCATCAGTTGATATGTAAATCCATCTGATATTTTTTCACAGGTCTATTCAGTGAACTCATTCTCTAATGAGCACCCATATCCTTATATTAGTGTCACCACACAAGTAGTTGTGAGATCAACCATCCTCATTTCTAAGCATACATAGGACATGCCAGTCTTACTGGTATCATTAATCTCTGACTCAATGTACCAATGACTAGAAATATTTTAGGTCATGGCTATCAAGATTTTAGGTCTCACTGACGTGATCTCGTCACGGCTCTAAAATTATTGTCCAGACTTATGGAGTTCATTATAATCTTAAAAATAATAAGATGCAGTATATAATGAATCAAAAATATCTATTTTATTAATAATATAAATATTGATTACATGAGTCTGAAAGATAAATTATAATAAACACCCTATCGCATCCCATATACGATGGGCTTATAAGGCATTATTCTTTCATGAGAGGCACATAATTGGCTAAGTTCTGACATCATAGCATGAATTGTTTCCTTTATTTATTCCTATATTGTTTTCTTCATCTGAATTATCTTCTGCACAGCTTCTGACATACCTCCTGATGTATCTCCCCTCACCATTGGTCACGTTGTTATATAATCAAATGTTGAACTTGCTCCTCAATAAGATGCTACATTGAAGAGTCAAGATATCTTGATGTTGCTGAATAGGAACTAGCAGCAGCTCCCAATAACAGCTTAGGATCTTTTCTGAGCCCAAATTTACATAATCTTCCCTTATTTGTGCCTCTAGTTGCTTGGACCCATGCATCTGGATCAAATTCGGATTGAGACAAGATATCTAATCTATATTTATCAGTGATAGTAGTAGAATATTCTTCTTAAAACCATTAGAAATACATTAACTTAATTCTCATTGCAATATATCGATAAATAATAAATTTATCATTAAATAAAATAAGTAAACTTACCAAAACTCTTTTGGACTTATTGTCCACAAAGTCATATGAACTTCCCTTTTATTTGTAGGTCTGCTCAAATGTCTCAAGTTATGTTGGTGGCCTACCCAACTCCATAGTGTAAAAAAGAAAAATAAAAAAATTATGAGAAAGTGCATATAAATAAATAAATGATAAATATTCTAAAGTAAAGAAAGTATGGTTTAATGTACCATTCTTTTTTTATGCATCGAAAATGTGATTGAACCATCCATATATTTGATAATTCCACCATCTTTCTCTATCATTCGGTTCTTACATGCAGCTTCTGATTTATCCTTTTACTTTGGAGAATTTCATATATCAATCAACTTATTTCAAACATCCGGTGTGATCCAAATAGGCCCATGACCTTTGGCCTCAAGAATATTCTCTTTGTCTCCGACCTTCTTTAAGGCATCCTTTATTGCTTTGTTAAGCGTACTAAAAAATCACCTCTTAGAAGTCTGCTCTCATACATGCTTAACTTTAGAAGTTTGGTCCTCAAGCCATATGTATTTCTTCTATAAAACTCAAAAAGATTTAACTTTAAAAAAATTATCATGAAAGAAACTAAATAATTACTTTATCCAAATATAAATTTACCAAGTAATCTATTATTTCATGAAGTTCTGTCAGAACCTTTCCTAAAATATGAATATATATCTACCAAATTTTAAATTTGTATTATAACTAACATAATGCTTTCAAATTAATTTTTCAAACATAACTAATTCTACTAACCCAAAGATTACACATTCACATCTCAAAGATTACACATTCACATCTCATGAGTCATCTTTCAAATTAAAATGAAAGACTTCTCTTAATTGCACATAATTATTGGAAGATATTGCCAAATTCCATCAATATTTTTTCATTTTTTTCATTATTTAAATGGTAAAAGATTATCTAAAATTTATACCACGAAAGGTCACGAATCTCTATTGGCACCATCGTCTATTCTTTTTAAGGTTGTGAGAAGTACTACTTCATCATCACAACAGTGGCAAGAGTCACCGAAGGATCAACAAAGCTATGAGAAATCAAGTAAATTATAAAATATAGTTCAAAATACATAAATTTATACATTAATATAATACATACACATATATGTATAACCAAATATCAAAAATACCTTTCATTCATCATTTCTAATGGTTGTCGGTTTGCAGGAACGATAGGTACTTGGATCTCCTGATTCATATATTTTGTCCTAGACAAGATCGATGGAATATTATCACCATCAATATGTTCCCCATGTTGATCCAGAGAAATGGTTGCCTCTGTATGCAACTATATAGATAGTGTTGGTAATGAGTTTGAGGATCCTTCTTCATATCCTCCTCATAATTCTAAGTGTTATTCTACCTCTTGTTGAGTTTTGTCTAGTAGCACCACCTCTAACCATTATACCTACAAATCTCAAATCTAAATTGATTTTAATTTTAAATTTTAAACACTTTCCAAATCTTATAGAGTACTACTAAACGAGTTAGGAATAGTATTGAGTATGGATCGGATCGACCAACATTCATATCTATCCTATAAATAATTAAAAATTTCATATCTATACCTGTTCAGTATCTATCTCAAATCGAATCAAATTGAATTGAATTGTATTAACTAGATAAGAGGGGTTGGGTTGGGTCAGATTGGATCGGGTTGAATCAAGTTGGATCCATGATTAAAATTTTTATAAAAATCAATATATATATATATATATATATATATATATGTATGTATGTATGTATGTATGTATGTATGTATGTATGTATGTATGTATGTATATAAATATATAATCAACTTCAAGTAGCTAGTACCTAAGAGGCAAATTTCAAATTTATAGGGCCAAATTTTAAATCCATCCCAAATTAGAATGAATTTTAATTTTAAATTTCAAAAACACATAAAGATATATTAACTTTTCTTGATAAAAATTATTTTATAATTTTAATGGTTAATATGATATTTTAATAATGATAACTTTATTATTTTGGTAAAACAAGGGACAAAGTGGGAAGGGGGAAAAGAAATTAAGAAGGGAGGGGGAGAAATCTTAATTTATGATCCAAACATAGGATATGATTATTTATATGAAGTTCTTTTATTTACAAAAAGAATATTTGATATATAATATCTATAGGATCAAATTAATCTTATATCTTATCATGATTTTTATCTTAAGTTTAAAAATCTTAAATATTCAAACAGATCTTTAGTCTTGAGGGGAAGGATAGAATTGTGATTTGCTTTTCCATCAACAATTCATCACCAAAAGCTTTCAAAAATCTATATCCTTTTTTGTCAGAAATTTATAATGGATATATCCGTTACTAATCCATCATTGAAAGTAATAAAAAATCTGTATTTTTTTTCTATCATAAATCTATCATAAATTTATGATAGATTTGTGATGGATTTTTTGTGTCGCATATATTCATCATAAATCTATCATTGAAAGCTTTCAAAAACCCATATTTATGATGGATTTGTGATGGATCATTTAGTGACGAATACTTCTATCATAAATCCATCTTTGAAAGTCAAAAAAATTATTTTACATTTTCATCACAATCTATCGTAAATTTGTCACAATTTGTGACAGCATTTTTTTGTCATAAATTTTCCACCATTGATGCCCTATTTTCTTATAGTGAGGAGCAAAAGATTCTGGCTGAGGGGGTTGAGCCGAAGAGATGTCAACCTGAGATTTCAAAAGCTCAAGAGCAATATCTGATCTTTCTTTTCCTTTTTCTTCCTCTTTCTCTTCACCTTTCTTATACCAATGGTTGTTTGCTTTAACATATCCCATTCACCTCAAAGAATTTTTATTATAGGTGTCAAAATATTGCAAACTCTTTAAAGGTTCTTTTTTCAAACTCACACCAAACTCTTTAAAGACCAAGGTGAGGATCATACAGTATAGGAGTGCATGCTTTGCTCTTAAAGATGCTTCTTGTATAATTTTAATCATCACTGTCGACAAGTTGCAGGGGAGCTCCTTGATGATGTGGTGCATTAGAATCACATCCCTTTCTGTAACCAAATCAAAATAACCAATTCTTGGGATGAAAATTCTAGCAATCGTATGGTGTAGCAGTCTGAATTCTACTAAGAGTTTGCTTACTAAAATTTCTTCAAAATTCATAACATCTTCTATCCCAAAAATTATTTTTAACCTAGTATACTTATTCACAATTTCATTAATTTTAGTTATGGGAGTTTTCAGAATTCAATCAAGAGAAGCAGCATTAAGAAGTATTTTCACTCCCTTTACTTAAGTTTCAAAAATACTCCCTCCCCCTTTACTATTACCATAAAACTCTCTGACCAAGTTGGGATAAGTTGGAAGGATTAATGTACATATAACTTTCCAATCAAGTTCTTAATTTTTTTCCCAATTTCAAAACCTTCAGATTCCAAGAAACTGAAATCAATATTCTTTCCAGTAATTTTGATCTTGATGACAGAGGAATGGTTTTACCAGAAGAGTGAGGAGTAGGTGTTGTTATTTGAGGAGGGCTCATGCCTAAGGAGGAGGTACCCGCTTAGATGCTTTAGGCCATGGCAGAGGTGCTTCTCTCGTGATAGAAGTCCCAACACTTGGATTCATTCTATATTTAGTCCTTCTTTCTTCTTGATTCACAACAATTCCACTTCTCGATGGATGGTGCTGGCAGGGCTGCTTAATCCTATATGCTACCACTTAATATGTGGGCATTGTCACCATCTTTTTTTTGCTTGGAAAAGTTATCAAAGATGGAGATACATGTTTTGCACAATGCCTCTAAAAACTCCACAAACTCCAACAAGTATACAATTTCTATTTTTGAAAGTAGTTTTTTTTTTTGTATGCCAGGAAGCTGCTATATGGTAAGAAGTTCAAGATTAGGTCAAGAAGGTTTTAGCTATAGGTGCTTATATTTCTTGAGCTTTTATAGAAGTATAACTATCTTTTTCTTAGCCTAAGTACGCAACATTATCGGTGCTTCTTATATATATTGGTGCAATGGCATTTGGATATAACTTGTATGTATTTAGAAAATATAGATATGAACCTTGGAGATAGAAATTATAATATCTGTATCAACTTGAGGTATACATTGTTAAGTAATGCATTAATAATGATATTTGTTGTATAAGCATGAGAATGAGAGTGCAACAATTTCCCTCCGCATATTTGGTATAATAGTCAAATGATCTTTGTAAAGTGCATCAATATTTAGCCATTATTGGAGGTAAAATTTGCAATGGACATGAGTAAATTACCAAAGATAAATATACTAGATAAAATATCATAATGATAGAATAATAAATGCATCTGAAATGGTTAACTTTGTAGCTGGCTGTGTAGTTATGATACTCATAATTCATTAAACAAGTAGTCTAAATGTTTATCTTAATTGGATGTCCACAAGTATTACTAAGGATTTGTTTCATGCATCTACAACAACTGATATGATATTGACAAAATGATGCAAACCAACCATAGATGAAAGCTAGTTGTCCTATATTATGCAAGTAGCATGATGGGTTGCAAATGTTGCTCGCTTATATATTTCAAAGAGTAGTAATATTTTTAATATTAGAGTGCTGAGTGCTTATGTTTGACCATTGACATCACATGTAAAATGTCAGGATTGTTATAATTACATGTATGTTGTTAGAAATATTTAGGAATAAATACTTTTAAAAGAATTTTATATTTATACTCTCAAAGAAACATACATATATGTTTCTGAGGATTTATAGATGTGTGATGTTATTATCACATTGATTTGTTGGAAATATTCAAGATAAATACTTTTAAAAAAATTACATATTTATAATATTAAAGAAATATACATATATGTTTATGTGGATTTATACATGTACAATAATTATAAGGGTCCTATTGGAGCAACTCAGCAAGTTGCTCCTAGCATTAAATGACAGAAATATCTTCTATCTATTACTATAAGATGGCAGAAATACTATCCAGATATTACACCATAGAGTCTTTATTTGCCCCATGCTAAGAATAAATGTGATATACAATAAAATTGTCTATTGGATAAGGAGAAATTGTTTGCATGAGTAGAAGTTATATGAATTTACACGGATTTAAAATGATGCAAGAGAGTGTTGAAGAAGAAAATAGAGAAAAGGATGGTTCTCAATTTGCAGATGGGTGCTAGAGTGTTCCACTCTTAGGACTTTTTGGAGGTCCCCTTTTTGCCAAGGACTTCTCTTAGCCTCCTTGCATTTTGTTTTAATTGGATGGATCTTGCTAAAATTTGGTGTTTTTAGTTGTAGGTGAAAGCTTGGGAACTAGGGAGAGTTAAATGATAAAGGGTGAGAAAATTTCAAAAGAGGGTCATATCATCTAAAAGTTTCTTCTCTAATCTTTGGAGTGGGGGACATTTACCGCTGAGGTCATGTGTGGTTGCAAGGCTAGAAATTTTTCATCTTATGTAATCTTCTCTCAATGTTGCAATTTTTTTTTTTTTTTTTGGTAACAATGTTGCAATCTATTTGGTGTTTTACATATACTTTTTTTTTCCTCCCAAAAAATTACATCCTAATCCAACTTTTATTTTCATTTTTATATTTTTTTAGAAGGGGGTGATGTTTCGAATGTGTCAAGTAATATGGGTGTAGAGACATCTAAAGCAATTAAAATATAAAAGAGAGATGAAAAAGACAGAAAGGATGGATCAAACATAACAATCAATACTTCTTATAATATGAATGTAATCATCTATATTTTTCTTCCCATGCACTGCCCCTATTCATCACCTCTATAATACTTCTTATAATATAGCTCTCATGTTTTACTCCAATTTAGTAGGATTTTTTTATCGAAATATGGAGATTTTTTACCTAAATAAAGTTATTTTTAAAACAAATTATCAAAATAATACGATTTCAAAAGTATTTATCAAAATATTGTTCAAAATAAAGTCGTCCTATCATAGGACGACTTTATGTACTAACTCATCACAATTCATGCTATATGGAAGGAGTCAGCAATCAGAGACCTATCCTATGGAAGAGCGACTTATAGAGTTATGTCGCTCTATGGAAGAGTGACTTATAGGTACTGGAAACCAAAAGAAAACACTTACTAACCCTTCCAACTAAATCCTTCCCTCCCCTCTCTCCGTTACTTAGGCAAAAAAGAAAAAAAATCCTGAACCCCCCTCTCCCCTCTCTCCCTCACCCTCCCTTTCCCTCCCCGGTGCGAGAACCCCTTCCTCTCCCTCTCGGTCCTCGGTGCGAGAACTCCCCTCCCACCCCGCTCGCGGAAGGGTTAGTGAGATTTTTTTTGAATTTCCAGCACCTAAGTCACCATATGATAAGATGACTCTATAAGCCACTCTTTCATAGGGCGGTCTCCGGTTGCTGACTCCTCCTTACACATGATGTGGATTGTGGTGAGTCAGCACATAAAGTCATCCTATAATAGAGCGATTTTATTTTGAGCAGTATTTTGATAAATACTTTTAAAATGATATTATTTTGATAATTTTTTTAAAAATAATATTATTTCGATAAAAAATCTCGAAATATGATTATTTTTAAAAAATATTATCAAAATAATGTTTCTTGAAAAGTATTTACCAAAATACTGTCTCCAAGAAAGTAGTCCTATGGTAGGACAACTCTAGATACAACTCACTACCTTCCATAGTATGTGAAAAGGTGAGTCAGCAATGAGAGTCACCTTACTGAAGGGCAACTCATAAAGTCGCCTTATGAAAGAGCGACTATATGAGTCGCCTTTCCGTAAAGTAACTTATAGAGTCGTCCTTCAGTAAGGTGACTCATAGAGTGGCCTACATAACGTCCTCCCTCCCTCCCCTCCTCTCTCCGTAACTTAGGGAAAAAAAGCTAAAACCAACTGATTCTTGATCCCCTCTTTCCTCCCTGTGTGATCCCAGCCTCTCCCTCTCGGTCTCCGATGCAGACAACCCCCACTCCCTCTCAGTCCCCGGTGCAGACAACCCTCACTCCCTCTCGGTGCTAGAACCCCCCCTTCTCCCTCTCGATCTCCGATGCAGACGAACACCCTCCCTATCAGTCCTCGACGGCCGTCCCTCCTTCCGATGTAAGAACCCCCCTTTCCCTCTCGATCCCTAATGGCGATCCCTCCTCCTCTTGGCCCATCCCCCTCCTCCTCCTTGACATACCGCCGCCCCTCCCTCCTCTCGATGGTCCACGGTGTGAGAACCCCCCCTCTCCCTCTCAGTCTCGGGGGCCCTCCCTCCTTCTCTCAGCCTGCCCCCCTCCTCCTCCCTGGCATATTGCCGGCGGCGGTCCTCGGTGCACCGCCCCACCCCCATCCAGAGAGAAAAATGAAGGTATATTTTTTTTATTTTTATGATTTATTTTTTTTATGTGAATTATAAATTTATTTTTATAATATTTATTTATATTTTTATATTTATAAATTTATATTTATAAACATAGATTTATGTTTATATTTTTATATTTTTATATTTATAAATTTATATTTTTATAGTTTTATGTTTATAAATTTATGTTTATATTTTTCTAAATTTATGTTTATATGAATTATAAATTTATGTTTATTATAAATTTATATTTTAATAATGAAAGATAATTTATACAAGAGGAAGATAATTTAATATAAATAATATTTATTTATAAATAAATTATCAAAATAATTTTCTACTTGGGGCTTATTTGGTTGGTTGGGCCCAAAATCCAATAGGATTCGTGGCCCAACCACCATAGGTATTGGATTGCAAGCCAGCTAAGCCTATGTTTTCAAATATCCAGGACCACCTTTTGAGTGGACTGATCCGAATCTCATAGGAAGAAAAAAATAATCTTAGTAAGTTATTTTTTTTCTTCCTATAGAATTCGGACCAGTCCACTCAAAAGGTGACCCTGCATGCTTGAAAATATAGGCTTAGCTGGCTTACAATTCAATACTTATGGTGGTTGGGTCACTAATCCCATGGGATATTGGGCCCAACCAACCAAACAAGCCCTAAGTAGGAAATTATTTTGATAATTTATTTACAAGTAAACATTATTTATATCAAAAATTTGTATTGCATAGAACTACAGATCCGTCTTTTGATTAATATACATATTCCACGGTATCCGTACATTTATATATTTTTGTACGGATAGTAGAATTATGTATATTGATCAATTGATCATCCAGTTTGGATAATTTAAGAATTATAGTTAATTCTATAAGTAATTATAGTAATCAAATGATATGTAGAGGATTCGAAAAAAATTTTGGATAATATTTTTCTTTAGTTCTCCCCATACATTTTTAACCGTGTGGGGAGAATTAAAGAAAATATTATCAAAATTTCTTTCGACCACTATTGCATATCATTTGATTACTGTAATGACCTATATAATTAATATAATTCTTGAATGGGGTAGGATCTAATTTTATCTATTAGACGATGATAGAATGCATTTATTATGTAAGTCATTTTAAATGTTAAGTACTTCCTCTTAGTGAACATCTGTGTATATATTCATGTAGTTTTTTTCACAATAATTTCTAATAAAATGGATGCAAATCTTGTCACTATTATCTTCTATTAAGATGGAAGGATCAGTCAGAATACTAACGGTGTATATTATGATGGTAGAAGGATCCAGATAACTATGGTGGACCATAATATAATATATCTAGAACTTGTGTGAGTCTGCTATACTATCACCAAATAGAACCTCAATCACTGTGGAGTTTTTTTACTATATAGATTTTCGATGTATACTGTTGGATAGTATTTGGCTATATCTATTGAAGATGATCAGAATACGAACACCATCTGGGCATCCCATCAGAGGAGATTTTTTGAACAGTTGAAATTTTATTGAGCTGACAGTGGTAGGAGTTTGGATGGTGGCAAATAGCATATTAGTATATCTCAGACTGTATCTGCCCTACTTGCACAGTCAAGGATGGGTGGTTCTCTACCTGATGCAACTCCAATAGCCGATGAAGCTGGATATGAGTACGGAGGTACCCCTATGTATACCATTGATGGATCAGCAGCATCCGTCACTGATAGTCCTCAGTACATGATAGATGTAGAGTTTGCATATCAATATCTATATAACATCGTATTTGATGATACGGGAGCCGGTCCTAGTTATGTGGTAGCTACCATGGAGTATGTGGAGCACGAATCTTATGATTTTGTATCACTTAATCAGCCACATACAATACATACCGAACTTGGAGGATTAAAAACTGTAATGGCTGATACAACTTTATTTAAAAATGAAGCCGCTGTTAGTTATGATTCTAATTTTATTGATGACAAAAATGAGGATGATGATGCAGAGTTTGATGGCGTGATAGTTGGGAGTCTAGTGCAGAAAAGGATGTCCTAGCACATGAGGCACCTTTTGTTCTAGAATTCAAGATAATTGATGCATCCGACGATGATGAGGCCGCATCCCATGGAGCATTGCCAGAATATTCATTTTTTGATGGGAATGAAGAGTTAAGAAAGGGAATGATATTTGAATTGAAAGAACAAGTCCAACATGCCTTGAAATAATATACCATTCGCATCCACTATCTTTTTAAAGTCGTCGAGTCAAATAGAGTTAAATGGAGTATCGTGTGTAAATAGTCTAATACTTGTAATTGGCATCTCTGTGTATTTCTTCGGATCATGATGCAATGATGGAAGATTATGATATATAAAAGGCCACACATATGCTTGAATACAGCTGTGATATGAGATCATCTATAGCTTGATGCATGGATGATTGTCGATATCATTAGAGGATCAGTTAGAGTAGAAATATCTATATCCATATCAGTTTGTCAGGCTTATGTACATGATGCATGGCAGTGCGAGGCTTTTTATAGAAAGATATGGATAGCTAAATAACTTGTTATGGGCGAGCTATTTGGAGATTGGACAGAATCCTATAATACATTGGGTCCTTGACTAGCAGTAATTCGTCATGCCAATAAGAGGACCGTGATAGATTTTATAAAATTTTCTGCAACAAAGGCAAATACAAAGGTGTTCCATTAAATTTTTTGGATATTTGGTCTATGCATTTAGGACTTTCAGTTCTGCCATTCACTGATTAGTATTGACATAACGTATTTATACGGTCGATATAAGGGTACTCTTATGATAGCTGTGGAAAGAGATGGAAATGAGAGTATCTATCCTCTAGCATTTGCCATTTGTGAAGATGAGAACCATAGTAGTTGGTCATGATTTTTATTGCATTTGCGCTATTATGTGGCACGTGACCATATTGAGATTGGCATAATTTCAGATTGGCATAAAAAAATTTTAGCTGCTATTTCAGATGAATTTGTTAGATGAATAGCACCATATAGGTATGATAGATTATATCTTGACATATTGAGGCTAACCTAAATGGTCGATTCCATGATGCTATATTTTTGGCTTGTTTCCATCAAATTGCAAAGTAAAATCAGCTCTAAAAGTTTGATTGAAGCATACAATACATTGAGAGAATATGGCCCAATTACTTTCAATTTTTAAAAACATATGTACTTGATGATCTAAGTAAATGGGCGCTGGTGCATGACATAGATGGATGTAGGTATAAAATAATGAATACCAATCTATCTGAAAGCTTCAATAAGGTGTTGAAGGGGACTTGCTCATTGCCCATTACCACTCTTGTTTGTCTTTCCTTCGAATGCTTGTCGAAGTGATTCAGTATCAGATATGCAATTGCAGCACGAAGAAGGAAGGCTGGTAGGATATTCACAGATAAGATTAGATGAAAGTTAAATGGACGATAGCTGAAGTCTAGAGAGCATTGTATGGTTAAATACAATAACCAACCAGGTTTGTATGAGATTCGATTGAGATGAAGGCATTATAGCCCCGATGAACCTGATTATATATAGACAGTCGACTTAGAGGCATGCACATGCACATATAGGAAGTGGCAGTTACTACATTATCCATTCTCCTACTTGTTTGCTATTTATGCCAGTGAGAACTTAAACTGAAAATACTTCATTGATGACTGTTATACTATTGCACATTATGAGTAGTCATATGCACCTACCTTCTATCCTCTAGAGAGTCTACATTATTGATCTGAGTGGACTGCACTAAGACTCATACTACACCCATCCATAAGAAGACAAAGAAAAGGGTATCCATAATTAAGGATGATTCGAAATGATATGCACGTAATGGAGCGTCAAAATATTATATGGTGTGGATTGTGCAAGAAGATAGGACACAATCGACGTAGAGATCTCCAATGGCACTGATTTATTATTTTTTTTCGTATGGATTATTTTTATGTAAGCTTATATTCTTTTTAAACTATTTTGGTTATGTAATCATGTCATATAAATGCTTGAAAAAGTGTATGAAATGATTCTGTTGTTAATATTGGCTATTTATCATCTTTGATATTTCTTACCATCTTTGATATTTCTTACTATCTTTGTCATATGCTTGTCTTTATATTTTGCATCTCAGACATGGCTGGTTCAGACTCTCATGTGCATCCAAGATCGATTGATCCTATTATGCTCTATCTCCAGACTCGACACCGTAGTGATAGTATATATTCTGGGGAGGACATGGGCCCCCTACGCTGCTGACACAGAGGCTCCATCGCGATGCATGCCTGACGACCACATCAGAGGATTGTAGAGTATTTTTATGTGGCTAATTTTTATGAAGTTTTTAGAGTGTGTGACATACAGCTTGATTGTGTACTCATTACAACAATGGTAGAGCAAGGAGTCAGGAGACACTTTCCACCTCTGTATCGGAGAGGCGACAATCACGTTGTAGGACATTGCTGTTCTCATTAGATTATAAGTGCATGGGCTCACCATCACCGATACTATACAGATCATTTGGTCGGATCTCTGTGAGGAGTTGTTTGGGATTAGACCACAAAAGATGATATTGTCAGGGTCTTCATTGAGATTTCACTGGCTTCGCGATAGCTTCCACTACTTATCGAATGATGCAGATGATGGGACCATGTGGCGGCATGCACAAGCATTTATTCTTTACCTTATTAGTGGCTATCTGTTCACTGATAAGTCTGGTTCCCATGTATAGTTATTGTACTTACCCCTGCTATATGATCTCGACGCATGTAAGTAGTGGAGTTGGGGCAGTGCTACCTTAGCTTTCTTGTATCGCGAGCTCCGTAGGGCCATCAGATCAGATGCACGTGAGATAGCAAGGCCGTTGGTGTTGCTTCAGCTTTAGATTTGGGAGCATTTACATATCGGATGGCCAGATAGGGTGCTTTTCAATGTAGGAGTCCACTAGCTGGCAGTGGGAGGTGATATAGTAGGACATATCCTGTTAGATGTGGATGATGTTGGTTTTGAGGGTCCATTTGGTGGCGTACAACATGACTAAGCTGATCCACTGGGATGCAGGTATGAAACCAATAGTACTGATTTTATATGATAAATGACTGCATTCACACAGTAACATGGTGACTTTGTTTTGGATAGATGGAAGACTCGACTGACTGGTGCTAGTAATCCGGTGCCGCACACAGTTATATATTATAGGGATCAGCTAGATCAGCAGCGCAACGATCAGATGCTGTGGGTGCCTTACATATCAAAAATATTGGCCGTATTGCTTGAGGTATGCTAATCAGATCAGCATGTATGGAGGACATGCGCACCTCTCATTTGCTTCGACATCGTGGAGATCTATGGTCTGGGGCGCATGATGCGACAGTTTTTTGGCATGCATCAGTATGTTCCCCCCACCATGCGACACTTATGATGCTCTCCACCATTTGGATTGATGAGAGCGGCATCGCCATGATTGGATTCGAGAGCATCGAGAGCATATTGACGCATAGAAGCGGCGGGAGGATTTGATTACGGCTGGTCCACCCATGCTTCCCATGATGGATTATTATGATCTATATCCGCGATGGTACAGAAGCATCACTTAGTGATTCATCTCATCATTGATGAGTGAGCGGCTCGAGATGAGGTTCCGTCTTTCGGACAGCATGATGGATATTATCGTAAGTATATTTTACTTTTGTCTCATTTTGTTATGTTGTTATTGGTATACTTATGAATAATATTTATTTTTTTTTTCATACTGACAGTTTCAGAGAATCACGTTGCTATATCATATAGTACGGAGCGTACGAAGCAACTTCCATTCGGTCACTATTGGGTGCAAGGACTGAGCGTTTACTGATATTATGGACGGTCTTGTTGATACTATGCGAGTCATCTCAAAGAATAAACGACTTCAGACTGTGCCATTGACGGATGATCCGAATACCTCTTTATATACCCAGCATACCTTATACCTTGACTTCTCGGACTTTAACCTCCCCATAGATGATGTATCTATATCACAGAAGATGAGCGAGCCGAGAGACACGTCGTATCGATCCGATGAATAGCACATCTATCAGCATGGGAGGATCAGAGGTAGGGATCGACTGAGAGTTTCTTGAGATAGACACCAGGCATATGTTGATAGACCGAGCACACCCCCACCTCTCTCTCCATCGATCGATACCGTGCCCGAGCCATCACGCCAGTGCCCAGAGATGACACGCGTTTACAAGAGATGGACACAGAGGAAGTCCCAGTATCTTGATATACGCCTCTTGATAGTTATGATACTTATATATTTTTTTTGCTAAAAAAATTTATAATCAACTATTGAATTATATTATTTTAAAATTAATATTATAAATTTTTTTCATCTGAAAGCACATGTTACAATTTTTATTAGTTGCATAAAAAATAAATTATTGATCTTGATAAAAGTTATATGGTTAGAGTTTGGGATTGTCTATCATTTCTAAGATAATTAGTTAATTTCTAATATACCTTTAATCAAAATATAATATAATATAATATTTATCTAATATAATATAATAATATAATATATAATAATATAATATATTATACTATATTATTATATATAATTATATTATATAATATATATATATATATATTATATTAATATAAGATATTGATATAATATAATACTATAATTTCATATATATTATATTATAATAATATATAATGGTAAAATAATATTATATATTAATATTTTATAATATAATATTATAAATAATAATATAACAATATAATATAATATGTTAGAATAAATAAAATAATATATAATAATAAAATATATTATATTACATATTGATATAATACTATAATTCTATAATAATAGAGTATAATATATTATAATATATAATATATTAATATTAATATTATATTATAATATATAATAATATAATATAATATTATATAATAATGTATAACAATAATATATATTAATATTTTATAATATAATATTATAAATACTAATATAATAATATAATATATGATAATATATTATAATGATATACATAGAATAATAAAATATAATAGTTATATAATATCTTATAATAATATAATATATTTTTATATATTATATATATTAATATAATATATTATTATATTATAATATAATATTATCATAATATATAATCTTAGATAATATATAAAGTCGTTTTATGATAGGGCGATTTATAAAGTCGCCCTATCGTATAGAGTCGTCCTCTCAAAAGGTGACTCATTTTTTGGTTTGCTTATCTTCCGGCTGATAATCAGATCGGTGAGATGGCGTAGAAAGTCATCCTATCAAAGAACTATTTTTTTCTGCATGATATTTTTATAAATAATTTTAAAAAAATATTTTTTTCAAAAAATGGTTCATTTTTTGATCCATTTATCTTTCAGCTGACGGTGAGACGGATGTGGTGGCATAGAAAATCATCCTATCAAAAAATAATTTACATGGTATTTTAGTAAATAATTTTAAGAGAATATTATTTTAATAATTTTTTTAAAAATTAACTGTAAATTGATAAAAAATTTAATTTAGTAGCATCACGTCTCGTCTCTGTACGGCCATCATCGGACGGGTTCCACGCTCCCAGTCCTGCAACCACAATTATAAACTCATAAACAGAGCCAATTAGGTGCGGTGTCGGTGTCCTCGCGCCGGCTTGAAACCTGTCCCGAAACCCGGCTCCTGCTGGGCCCAGGCGCCTAACCCAGTCTATTTCCCCTCGAATAAAAGCGGATCGAATCGGGCATTTTCTTTTCTTTTTTTCTCTCTCCCTCCCCCATTCCTCCCCTACCCTCAGCCCTCATCCCCTCTACCCCGATCTCCGCCTCGGAGCGCTCTCTCTCCCCCCTCCCCTTCTCCTCTTCCGAATCCTCGCCATGCGCTTCGTGGATTGATTGATGACTCACGCAAAGCGGCCCTTCTCCAGCGGCAGCAGCGGCGGCGGCAGCACCACCCACGGCAGCAGCTCATCCGGCGGACTCATCGGAAGCCCCCTCTCCCCCTCCGTCACCACCTCCTCCTCCATGAAGAAGGCCAAGTGCCAGCCGGCCGCCGCCGCCGCCGCCGCCGCCGTCTCCGTCGAGAGGGAGAAGAATGGTCTCCATGTCCATCCCACCCGCTACGACCCTGCCGCCGCCCAGTCCGCCGAGGAGGAGGATTCCATGCTCTTGGACCAGGAGGACCTTAAGGCGGGCGCATCCACTGCCATCACGACCACCGGCGTCGCCGCCAACCTCTCCAGGAAGAAGGCCACCCCTCCTCAGCCGTCGACTAAGAAGCAGCTAGTGATCAAGCTCGTTAAAGGTCGCTCCTTTTTCGTTGGTTCTTTCCTCGCTTCGATTCCAGATGGATCGGGCGCCAAAGATCTGATTGTTTATCCAACCTCGTAAAGATTTCCTCTTCATCGATCATTTCAATAATCTGTTCTTATTCTCTCTACGTGAATTTCTCTTTTAATCCCATTATAATCCTAATTTTAGTGGGGGTTTTGGATTCTGTGCTTTGTTGGATTTAAAACTGGAAATCCACAATGGTAAGTGGCGCATGTTCTTCTTCTTATACTTCAGTTATATCCCCCGAGCGGTGTTTTTTTATTCGGAGTCTGAACCAGGTTGATTTATATTCCTTGGGGAGCATTCCTAGGAGTTTTTGCTGGGTTCGTCTTCACCTAGGGTTACAACAAAAATTTTAAAGTTCCCTGTAAGGATGCAATTTTTCTATGCGATTCAGACTGGCACTGTAGCTGGAATCCTCATAGCGTTTTCTACTTCTTAATTTCAAAGATTGGGAATCCCTTAGTTTTTGGTCCTGACATCTCAGGTGCCGGTTCAGCCACTAATATTTGACTCGCCCATGTAGGAGAATCTTCTTTGCCATTACTTCTGTTGTTCGTGACTTTGCTGGTGGTTCTATGGCAAGCATTTATTTGCTTCACCTGCATTTGTTGCATACAAATGTCTCCTTAATTGATCATTTTATAATCTTTGCCTATTCTCTTATGTGAATAACTAATTTAATCCTATGATATGCGTATTTTTTCCTAAGGAAATTGAATCTATGATTCCTTCCATTTAAAACCGGAAAATTCACGGTGGCGATCAGGCTTGTACCTCGGTTTTATGCTCCGGGGCATGGCTCATACTTGCAGACTGGCCCAGGTTGATCTATAACACTTGGGAAGATTCATAGGAGTTCCTTGCTAGTTGCTTGTCACCTAGGCTTTCTGTGAATAATGTTGAAGTTTTTTTTTTTTTAAAGAATGCGGTTCTTTGCTTTGTTTAATTCAGGCAAGCACTGGCATGGTTACTGAAATACTTATAGTGCTTTCTACTTTTAATTTTTAAAGATCTGCATTCTATTTTTGGTCCTCAGATCTTGGAAGTACAGTGTTAAGCCACTGATCTTTTATTACTTGTATACTTGCTGGTTCTGTAGAAGGTTCATCTTTGACATCAGTTCTGTTCTTGATCAGTCTTTCAGTGCAGTGACTCAGAGCAGTCTCTTTAATGGTGTCTTTATAATTTTATTTGGATGCAATATCATTTAATTGATTACCATTTTTCTCTTAAAACCTAATCCTGATGAGAAAAATTATTTTGCAATTTAATTTAGTTTTTTTTTTTTCATTTGCCTTGAGCACATCCATCTATTTGTCCACTGCCTTTGTTCAGCCAGTAAGAGAAAGAACCTTTTAAGTGCTGGCTTGCTATGCTAGTTATGATTTAATAAAAGATTCAAGGCTCAGAGAAATTGAGGAGATGGACATATAGATTTTTATAAAATATTTCATTCTAATTTCCAGATTACAAGTTATAACTATCAGGTTTTTCTTAGTGCACTTCTTCAAATAACATCTGGTGTAGCAATGCTTTCTTTGTTGGTTTCAATGCTGGGAATCTTCTATAGAGTGAGAATATAGTATATCCATCTCTCCAACATGCATAATTTTACTTTTCATGTAATGAGAACTCTTATGCATCAAGGATGTATGTGAATGTTTAAAGCCTATATGCCATGTCGAAGGAACAAAAGAAATCTTGAGACAAATGTTGACAATACAATAATGCCTGTCTAGATATGACTATTTGTCAAAATTAAAAGTTCTTTAAAGCTCAAGAAACTAGGATTTGGAGTTTGGACTAATATGTTCTTGAAGCTATGAGTAGTCTAATTAGCCAGGAGAAGGATATAGTATGCAGTCATGTAGTGTTGCAATGGAAACAGATTACATATGCTAGTTGCTATGTATTTCTTAAGTGTAATCTAAATGTTATTTTTGGATATTTAAATGTAATTTAATTTTCTAGAGCATGTTGAAATCATTTCAAATTAGTAGACGAGGAAAGAGAAGAGAAATAGAGCAAAAGGAGAAGAACTGATAGGAAAAATTAAAGAGCAAAAAAGGTAGGTAGTTATTTAAGAAGTCATTTCAGAAAGTTTGATTTCTGAAAAATAATTCTTTTAAATGAATTGGAGAAAAGAAAATTATGAGTGGTTTTATCTTACAAGGTTAGAAGAAAAGAGAGAGGTAGGGAGATGAGGCAAATTTTATTTTAGAGATTTTTTTTCTCCGATGCACTTTCAGATCTATCAAAGGGCTGAATTTTAGGGTATATCCAAGAGGGTCATATCAGTATAGAACCGCTTACAACAAGGTCTTTCAATTTTTGTTTTGGTGTGGGGACTTGTTTTGAAACAGAGAAGCGTAAGATCATTTTGTTATTTGGAGTCCTTTTTTTGTTTTTGAGAAATGGTAGTTTTAATGGTCATAGGTTGAATAAATCCTGCTATATCAGAACATTATTTAGAGTGAGTTAAATGACGAGATCCAATTTTTTCAACTGGAGTATTTGACATTTGGGGGAAAATGTTTGCATCTTGCTCTTTTTTCCCTCTTTCTTCTTCCTCCCCCATCTCTCTTTGTGCGTGCGTGCGTAGTTTTTGTCATAAGATAAGAAACAATTAAGGATACAACAAACGACCGCAGTCAACAAGGGCAATATAAAACATTGAAGTAACTCGTTTCTTCCTCTTTTCTTTTTAATCTTTTAGATATTAAACTAGGCAGACCTCATTTTTATTTCTCTCTCTCTCTCTCTCTCTCTCTCTCACTCTATCCCCCTTCCACCCTTCCTCCCTCCTCTTCCTTTTTATCCCTTTCTCTAAACGAACAACAAATGCATCTACTATTAGTTAAAAAGTACAATATCAAGGCTTTATTCCCTTTTTTTAAGATCTATGAACATAAGCTCATCTTAGGATGCATGACATGCAATGCGTTTACTACATTGATTCTGTCTAGTTAACCCTTGCTAAACCATTTCATTTGCTTGTGCATTGCATCGGTTTTCCTGTTTGAGAAACTACATGGTAATCTTTTACATGGCCAAGTGTACTATAGGTGCTGTAGCTGTGCATTCTACCTGTGTACAATTCTGCATTTGGTCCTTTAACATTTGAGTTTGTCCAAACTCTCTCTTTCTCTCTCTCTCTCTATCTGTGTGCGCCCCTCCAACCAAAAAAAAAAAAAAAAACAATGATCTTTCTCCTTGTGTTATGTATTTTTCTGTCCCTCTTTTCTTCACTTCTTTCAGTCAATTCACCTTTATTTCTCATCCTTTTATTTAACCATTGGCTTTTAAGACAACCATGTGGCTCATGTCTTTCCCTTTCTTTCCCTTTATCTCTTTCTTTCCTTTTTTTATATAAAATATAAAATCAAGCATAAGATGTGTATCCAGTTGACATGAGCCTAAAACATCGCTTCCTCTCTCTCTATCTATCTCTCAGAGGTTTATCATGGTATCAGTGCTAGGCTAGCATCAATCTTTGTCCATTTAGTAATGCAATCTATGACTTTAATATCAAATTCCATCACACCAATTTATATATGCATTTATATGGTATCAAATACAGACCATATATTTTATGAGGAAATTACTCTATAAGTTTGTTGAGTCACAACTATGGCTGCCTGTGAACTTCTTTCTTATCTTGCTGATCCTTAATACCTCGTTTCATGAACGTATTTCTCGAACTCTTGGTTTCTTTGGACAGAATGAGCTCTTTCAAGTTTCAACATATATGCTAATTAATATGCAGGTGTACAATTGTACCATGTAAGCTAAAATTTTCCTTGTCATATGAAAATAAAATACATAAAAGAAGGAAGATTGTAGACTTATTCATTGGTTCAAAATATAAGGAGTTCATCTAGAGGACATGTTTACTTTTTCTATCAATACCACATCTTGACTAATAATGATGGCCAAGGATTAACATGCGTGCGGCCATGTGGCAGTACCAGAACAAAGCAATGATTAAAGACTCTTGGACCAAGCACTCAGAGTCAGTGACTAGGATGATCTAAAAACCAAACACTGAGATGCTGGAGCTTTGATTATGGATTTATCCATACTGCACCATGCGGACAGGCTGAATGGATTGAAGGGAATGATTCGAAGTAATTAAACTGCCATATGACATTTGATAGGCCCGGTGGAAAGGATTCAGGCTGAATAATCGTTAGAAGCACCAATCAAGGGTATGGACCGAGCATAGAGGACTTGTCCAAATGCTAAATATCGGGCTTGGGGCCGATCAGGTATGGTGACCCATGGATTTTAAACTGTTGGTCTGGTGGAAGAGTTACAATATGATAAAGGGCAGTTACCAGAACGTGGAAAGTAGAAAATGATTGGAACTAGCAACTGAAAGCGCTAGAGAAAAGTGGGGATCAGGTAGAGATAGGTGTCAACAATAGAAGTAGGTGGTTGCTTGGTCGTTAAAAATAGATTGTATACTTATTAGAATGTAACTCTATGGATAGGCCTTTCACCAATTGAATGCCTATCAGTTTCTTTATTTTATCTTTCTCTTCAGTTGCTTTAGTTTATCTTAGTTTACACTTAGTTCATAGTTCATAGCATAGAATGGTAACCCCGGCTACCCCTTCTTCGAGCAAATGGTGTCATAGTGGTGAAAGTCTGTGAAGCTCAAGGTGGTAGGACCACGAGGACTTGTTCCACATCCTTTATCCTGCCCCTCTAGAGGGAGAAAAAGGAGCGCCAGCAAGCCCTTTCGTGCAATTATCCAACCCAGCTACAGACTCATTTTCCATCCTGTTTCAATAAAAGCGGGGGCGGGTGGGCCAGTATGCCAGTTCAAATGCCATAGTTTATGTGCATCTACCATATGCTAGAGATGGCTCCTCATGAAACATGCTAGTTGTTAATGTAATATATTACAAACATTCATGAATTGATTTGCTGACCCCAACTGGTGGGGATAAGTGTATTTTTATGTACTTTAAAGCACTAATTTCCCTTCTTTAGTGCAAAAAAGTATTCATTTATTTACTTATATCACAATTTGGAATATCACTAAGATGTCATGTTATATGTGCATGCGGTAGTCATAAAGAAAAAAAACTTACCCGGAAAAGTTGGTATAAGGCTTGTTAGTAACAGTATCGTTAATGGAAAAACAGAAATTCATTTTTGTATGACCGGCAATAACCAAAAAGTCTGGTAACACTGTGTTTGTGTATGATTAACATGTAATCCTTTTTTTTCCTTTATCTGGTCTATGTTCCACTGCTTTGATTTTTCTTTTTTCATTTATGTACCATTGACAATGTTGACATGTATAATTAACTTTGTGTTTTTGATTTCTTATTTATTGTATAAATATTAGTTGCATCAGAAGAAACTAAATCAGAAATTTAATGTAGAAACAGAGTATAAACTGAGGAGCGCATATTATTCACACTAAGAGGCCCATCACCTTATTTATAAACTTGCTCGTTCATTCATGATCCCTAAACTTCTTTAAAATTTCCTTGTTCTAGTTTTTATTCTAACAATTTGATATTATTTTGTGTTTGTTTTTATATAGGTAAGCCAACTCTGCCAACAAATTTTGAAGAGGATACATGGGCAACATTGAAGTCTGCTATTACAGCTATATTTTTGAAGCAGCCAGATCCATGCGACTCTGAAAAGCTTTATCAGGTGGTTTTTCCAATGTTAGCTTGTTCTGTAAGCCATGATGTCTCTTTTTTTATTTATGATGTAGAGTGATCATTTTTTCCTTTTATCAACACAGGCTGTCAGTGATCTTTGCCTACACAAGATGGGAGGAAATCTTTATCAACGTATCCAGAAGGAATGTGAAGTACATATTTCGGCAACACTATCCTCATTGGTTGGCCAGAGCCCTGACTTGGTTGTATTTTTATCATTGGTAGAAAAATGCTGGCAGGATTTTTGTGACCAGATCTTGATGATACGTGGTATAGCCTTATATCTTGATAGAACTTATGTCAAGCAAACCCCAAATGTTCGGTCATTGTGGGACATGGGGTTGCAATTGTTTCGGAAGCATCTCTCTTTATGTTCTGAAGTTGAACATAAGATTGTCACTGGCCTTTTGAGGTTAATTGAGAGGGAAAGGTATGTTCAAATTTTTGAATCTTCAAATTTGTATGCTAATCACATACTAGGGAATACTCATGTGTTTTTGTATGCAATGTGGAATGGAAATTCATCTATGCTTTTTGATGGTATATGGTTTCTTGAATTGAACCTTTTTTTAGCAAATGTAGCTTCTAGTAATGAAAAATTAGGATTATTAGGCAGATCTGTATCTTAGGATTATCACTTATAGCTAGGATTGGATTAATATGGGGAAGGATGTTGCCAGACCAACTTGTAGGCATAACAAAAGACAGTATTCAAGGAATGCTAACATCAACAAGGGGAAAAATCAAAGTAATGCAAGATGAAGGATGTATAATATAGGACCACAAAGGCTGTCCACTATATTCTTGTGCCCACCCTTCCTCCCTCCCTCCTTTTTCTTCCTTCCTCCCTCCTTTTTCTCCTCAACCATCTCCATTACTTGGCCACAGGTTTCTAAAACACATATAGCAAACTATTGCTCCCTCCTTTTTCTAGAAGAGGCTGGACATCAGATTTCATTAGACAATTTGCGACCTCATCATTATTATTTTTAATGGCTTATACCTTTTTTTAGCAAGACTCCTATCTTCCTTCACTAGCTGTTCACTTTCGATAGATTGAAGCGAGGACATTAAGCATCATCTTTATACTTAACATTTCTTGCGTAGGTGGAGAATGAGATTCCATTTTAGGGCCTGTTTGGATGCACTGGCACATATTACCCAATGATTATGAAACTAGATGAATTGTGTAATAGTGCAACAAGATCCTATGAAAAAACTTTACTGGAGAATCTTTAGCCATTTGGTGTTTAGTTGATCATAAAAAATTAAGGAAAACAATTAAAACAGCTGAAATCAGAACCAGATGTCCAGAACCCTAGCAAAAGTTAAATTTTACATGTACTGCTGCACTATAAACCCATTATCAAACCAACTTAAAATCTTCTTTTCTTCTCAATCAATTAATTACATTTGTATCTTAAAATTGCTCCAAGACTTAAAATTAAAGTCAAGAAAATAAAAGATTAAGCACAACATTTCTGCTTGTGTTGGGCTAGATTAAACCAAAAGATACATGATGTATTATATAATTTGATTTCATTATTTATAATCAACTCACTTTTATGAATTGGCTGCTAAGTTGTACTAATCAAAGAGGCTTTAAATTTGTTAAAAAAAATTTGAATTTACCTTCAAAACATAAAAAAATTAAATATTTTATTCAGCATATAAATGGATTAATAAGACTGTTTCATTGATCATAGCTCTCCCTTCTTCCCTCCATTATCCCTTTCTACACATTTGAACTTCCCATGTCCTTATCTACTTCTCACACACAAGAGAGAAAAGAAGGGTGGGAGATCCAGGCGGGACTAGAAGTGGGAAAAGAGATGCATGGCTAGTGGGATGGGGTTGGGAGTGGGCTACAATAATTGATAGCCATGGATAGAGATAAAGACCTCCTAGGAGGGGGTTCTTTGGATGGTGGCAAGATACATGGCTATCATTCTTTTTGGCAATCCTCGATAATGAGGTGTTTGAAGGAAGGGGTTCCCTTTGGAGTGTTTGGAGTGGATTAGAGGAATGGATAGGCTTGGGGAGTAGGAGGGCTTTGTCCCACAATATGTGGGAAAAAAGAATAACTAGGGCCTATTTGGATGGTTGGACCCAAAATCCCTTGAGATATGTGTGTTGGACCAGTACAACCACCAAAAATGTTGGATTATAGGTTGGGCTAAGCCCATGTTTACAAGTACGCAGATTACCTTTTGAATGGGTTGGCCCAAATCCCATAGGAAGAAAAAAATGACCTGTCCTATGGAATTCGGGCCAGCCCATTCAAAAGGTAGTCTTGGGTACTTGTAAACATAGGCCTACCCAGCCTATAATTTTCCAATGCTTTTGGTGGTTGTGATGGCCCAACCCAGAAATACCAAGGGATTTTAGGCCCAACCATCCAAACAGGCCTTTATTATTTTTCTGTACCTATGGAATCTGCTATTGACCATGGTTGTTTTATAACCACCGTACAGCTTACCCAAACAGCTGTTTTGAAAATTTTCCCCTTGCAGTTTAGAATTTCCATGGAGCACCTGATTCCCATAAAATACCACAGAAAATAGATGTATCCAAACAGGCCCTTAAGGGCTATGAGTTACGATTGACATTTAGTGACTTGGCAGATCTGATTTAATTAAATAAGTCAGGACTATGCTATAATTATTAAATCATAACAAGACTGCATGTCAAGTTCCCTTTGTTCAATGTTCCTTCTCTGTATGAAATACTATAACATTATTGGTCCTTCAAGTTATATAAAAAATGCTGTCTATTCAATAACCCGTGTTATTCATATGCATTTAATCTTTGTTCTCCATTAAATTTAGAAGAAATGTTTCTTCAAGAGAACAATTTTAACAAAAAATCAATGAACTCATTACTAGCAAAAATTGTTGTGGCATATCTCATTTGAGATATTATTTTTTGTAAATTTAATGCTGTGATCCAACCTTTGATACAATTTCTTTAAGACGTGTTGTGAACAGCTTGCTGTACATCCTGAATCCTGATAGTGTTGTTTTGACAAGTATTTGCTCTCAAGTCAACTTGTCATCCTTATGTCTTGATGGTCAAGAAATGTTGTTACCATCTTATGGCCATCATGCACAAAGAGACTTTATAAACAACCTGAGCTTCAAGCCTAATCTACAGCATGAGGATTTTAGGTGCAATGAATCACTCACTTCTTTAATGAGTGCTGAAGATATATAATCTGAGCCCTCTGTGATGCAACCTATGCAACTTGTGTATCACATATTATGTTAGATGTTTCTTCTCAATAAGTAATTTAATGAATGTGTAACATGTATGAACTAAAGGAGGATCATCTTGTTATCGCCTCGTGATGTATCAACTACCAGGTAACCCAGGAGGCACCTAATTGGCTAACTTAGAATAAAGTATGCATTTTAAATTGTTTCATAGTTGGTTTGCTTTCACTGTTTTTAAATTTTGTTTCCATTTATTTTTCATTATATTATATTATACTTTTTTGAGTACCTCTCCATAACACACAAACTGGAATAAGCCATAGATACTGGTGGAATATGCATGAAGTTTGCTCACGCTTATCTTGGAGACAGCTTGGCATGAAACTTTTGTCTATTTATTTTCTGTAAGCTTCTTGAGAGTTGTGATGAGCAATGAACACCATCTAGGAGTGATAGAGCTTATTATCCTGTTACTGCAGCTTTTTTGCTGTTCTTTACTTTCTATGATGATTTTTGGTTTGGTGACTACTTTTTGAGAATGAGGATCAATCTTCTTTAAATCCACTGAAATTTCATTGTGAAATATGGGGGGTTGTTTTGACTAAAGCTAAACCAGTAGTGTCTAAAGATGGGAAATGACCCCATGTAATTAAGGCTTGCTATTAAAAGTTCTGTTTTTTAAACTAGATGTACATCCTTGTGCTATATTGTGTTGATTGTCACTATAATTCCTTTGTTACCATCTAATGTTGTTTTATTTTTGATCAGATTAGGTGAAGCTATCGATAGGACACTGCTCAGTCATCTTTTAAAGATGTTCACGGCTCTTGGAATTTACACAGAGAGCTTTGAAAAGCCCTTTCTGGAATGCACTTCTGAGTTTTATGCTGCTGAAGGTGTGAAATATATGCAACAATCAGATGTTCCAGACTATTTGAAGCATGTGGAGGTAATTTGCTCTTCTCTTGTATATTTTCTTCTTTTATCTTTAATATGTTTAATTTGACTTCTAGGCACTGTCATTCATGATTTCATATCTGGCTAAAAAAAATTCATTGGTGCAAACTTGCAGTCAAGGCTACATGAGGAACATGAAAGATGCTTGCTCTACTTAGATGCAAATACGAGGAAGCCCCTTGTAGCAACTGCTGAAAAGCAACTCCTTGAGCGACACACATCTGCAATTCTTGACAAGGTGATGCCTGTTCCACCTTCTTTTTGCTTTAGCTTTTTAATTAAATTTGCAAAACCCTTTCCATTGTTTTCACAGTCAGCCCTGCTAATAGCTGTAGTTTTAATGTTTAGGGATTTACAATGCTCATGGAAGCAAATCGAGTCAACGACCTTCAGAGAATGTACATGCTCTTTCAGAGGGTTAATGCTCTGGAGTTGTTAAGACAAGCTCTTAGCTCGTATGTTCGGGGTTCTGGGCAAGGTATTATTATGGATGAAGAGAAAGACAAAGATTTGGTTTCCTATCTCTTAGAGTTTAAAGCATCTCTTGATACAATTTGGGAAGAAAGTTTCTTCAGAAATGAAGCTTTTTCAAATACTATAAAGGATTCATTTGAGCATCTCATTAACCTTCGTCAGGTCTGTGCATGCTTCCACCATGATTGCTTAATGACAGCTACTTTATCTGTTTTCTAATTTTTGTTTTCTTGTGCTTCTTGTTAGTCACTTTCATATTGGTGTAATATGGAAGTGAAGTTGGAATTTTTTAGAATATTGTAAGAGATCTTGAGCAGTCTGAAGGAATTTGCTACTAAGTTATTCTATTGTGCCAAAAAAATACAGACACACTGCTATATATAGTCTTTTTGGAATGCTATTTGGTTCAGTGGAACATTGTGGTTTCTCTTGAATACTCTTTTCATTTAGATGTCCTAGGAAATTGTGCAGGTGACAACTTTTGTGTTTGTTAATCTCTTGTGTATTCATTTAAAATTATGTGATGAAACCCAAGCTACAAACAGCTGTTAGCTTCGCTGGTTGGCACCCAACTCTCCAGGGGAGAGGTCATGGGTTCAATTCCAGGTGGTGGTGAATAACCACCATACTGCTAAAAAATGTGCTGAAAACCAAGCTGTGCTATAGGTTGATTAAGTTATTCCTTTTGTAGTCTCCTGTTCTGGCAGCTTTCTTCTGATGCTTAATTTCCATTTCCTGTAGATTCTGGTTTATGCCGGTTAACAAATTTCTCCTAGCCAATTACTTAGTAAACTGTTCTTTTATTCTTTTGCCAGAAACTAAAACTGATTTTTGTAGAGATGCCTCAGTTCTCATATCACACAGCTGGAGACAGCTCTTTTTTGCTTGTATGTCAATTGTGTTGTTAGCATCATAGCTAATGGCATCCTTTGCTCCTTCAATAAGATTTATCTTTCTTCTATAAGAGAAAATGAGAACCTTGTTGGCACTCACAATAGATTATTTGTAGTCTGTCTTATACCAAAGGCGCAGATGAATCTGTTGGCAGCAAACCTGATTGGTTATGGGTCTTTCATACATTTTTGCTATTACTGTCAGACCTTTATGATTGCTGAATTAGTTCCAGGCTGATAATATTTTTAATGTATTTGATGCTAAACCTGAACTTTCAAACTGCCTTATTTTTCAATTCTTCTGACTAGCTAATTTTTATGGCCATTCGCCTATGACCCCTACCATTTACTAACAGGAAAAATGCAACGTTTTTAATGTTAACTTTATCCTTGCTCCATTTGCATCTATATTTCGTGGTAATAATCTCCAGAGTCACTTAAAGTACCTGACACTGATTAATCATAAACTTGTGCCATACTGCCACAATTTGAGATACAATATATGAACCATTCACTAATTAAAAGTAATTTACCCCTGCTCAATTTGATGTTTCATGGATATTGCTCAATCCAAATTATTAATTAATAAAAGCTTCTTTTGCTATTTTTCATATAACAGAATAGGCCAGCTGAACTGATCGCAAAATTTCTGGATGAGAAGCTTCGTGCTGGCAACAAGGGTACATCTGAAGAAGAATTAGAGGGTACACTTGATAAAGTGTTGGTTTTGTTTAGGTTTATTCAAGTAAGCAACATAGTTATTTTCCTTATACTTGGCCTTGTGATGCATTATTTCTAGTTGTTGGTTCCTGTTTATGTTGCAAGAACGTACCAATAGAAGGAACCTATTTTCTCTCACGACTGTAGGGAAAAGATGTCTTTGAGGCATTCTATAAAAAGGATCTTGCAAAAAGATTATTGTTGGGAAAAAGTGCATCAATTGATGCTGAAAAGTCAATGATATCTAAGGTAATTATATATCCTTGATAATGTTGCCAAAAGATTGCTGAAAGATTAAACTTAAGTTTTTGTCATGTTCTCAATATTTCTAACATCCAAATCATCTCCTTTTCAGCTCAAAACTGAGTGTGGAAGTCAATTCACAAATAAACTTGAAGGAATGTTCAAGGTATGCAATCTCCATCCATATCTTCACAGTTTAGGGAGTTTAATCATATCTGGAGCTATGACTGCTTAGTCTCTTATTGATTGGCATAAAAGATGGTTCCATTCTCTTTGTTAAAGCTTGAAAGGGAAGATTGATATAGATTTGAAGCTTTAAGGGCATCTGAATATAATTTTTTTTTTGGGTACATATTTATGGTATCAAAAGATGGTTGTGTGTGAGGGCTTGCGTGTGTATTGAGTCCCACATTGGTCGTGCATGGGGAGATTTTGGGTACTTTTACAGGGCCTAGGAACCCAAATAACAACTTTCGGCTCGCTTTTTTGAGTGAGGTCCTAAATTGTTACACTTTGCTTGTCTGTTGCAATTTTTTGCACATTTTCTAGCTGGGATTATAAATCTTTATCCTGGGAGCTGTGCTGCCATAATGATGTTTTTTTCGTTGACTTTGGAGGAAACTTATTTATAATTAGTTAACATACATATTGATGTTTAAATGGTGTTGCCAGCTTAGCCTGTGAACTAATGACTTGAAGTTGGATAGTGTGTCTCCGTTACAAATTCTGTACAGATGACCTCAAGGTTTTATAGCTGCTCAAAATTATGTGATTTGAATTATTGTAGATCAGATGTGTATTTTCTTTACTTTCCACCTATAGTAGCTAAGAATGGCTGATATCAAACCCTAAGTGCTATTTTAATAACAAACTTTAGGCCAAGTCTTTCTCTCTGAAGGTTCAACTTTAAAGATTGATATGCTCCTATTTTCTTTTGATGATGATAGATTTACTAATTAATGAATTGGTACTTTCTAGAACCCATTCATTTTAAGTACAGAACTTATGCTCCTTTGGATTGTCTTTTTAGTTGTTTCACTCACCTCGTACATGCCTCTGCTACACACATTGATATATCTGTTGATTAATCCATGGTGTGGGATATTTCTTTGCTATATGCCGAAATTTGTTTAACTTAGGGCTTGCTTGCCATTGTTGTTGTCTATTGTATTTTTGCTTCTCTACAGATTAGTGAATATCACTTGGAGATTCATGTTGGAGATAACATTTGTACAAAACTTCTGCTGTCCTTGCTTCAATTTTCACTTCTTGTGAAAACGATAAATCTTTGCTTCTGAAAGCTCTAAAGATTTTACAAGCAATTTGAAGAAAAAAAGGTTTTATCACACATTGTTCAGTCTAGTTCATTTTTCTTCCAGGTTTTCGAAAATGAAAATAGAAAACGAGCAATACCAAGTGGGTCCTTCATTGCTAATAGTATGGCTGCCCAGTCATGCAGCCTTTATTTTTGTGATATGGGTATCTTTGAGAACATAACTAGGAGGTTGTTGTAGAGTTGTTGATAGGTGAATGTGAAGCTTCATGCATAGGTTGGAGGGTCAAATTCTTGTTAGGCTGATACTATTGATGCACACTTTTTCTTGCCTTTGCCAAGGTCATGGTGCATGATATTAACCAATTAGAAAGGTCAAATTGGTGCTGTCATAGGAGAGATGAAAAAGGAACAGTGTAGTTTCCTGCAGCATAATGGTGTTTTGTTTGTTGTACTATAAGAGAGGGTAGTCATCTGTAAAGGATATGACTGATATTGTCTAGGCTTCTTTGCTTGGTAGATGGCTATGGAATTAAGGGTTAAGAGTCCTGATAAGGAAACTTTTTAGGCAAAATATTACTGGAGTGTCTTATTATTACTGGCAGGAAGCGTTGATTTTCTTATATTAATTTGATATCTTCTTCTAGGAGTCGCCCTTGAAGGTTATGGTCCTTCCACAGAAGGGATTGGGATCAAAGTGGAGAAAGTTCATGGAATTTGACAATGAGTAATATGTGGTTCTGTTGCCTCACCTTTAGTATTTATGCATTTTTCTGGTCACACTTAACTGTTTACTTCTCATGAAGTACTGTATGAGAAGGAGTGTTCTCCCTTTCTCTAGGCACCCAAATTTAAGACACCCGAACCTCCCATGAATCTCAAAATATTTAAAACATGAACTATAATAAGGCATCATGTATTTATGGATCCATAAGAGGAAAAACACTTGCAATTTTGCGTTAGTGAATAACATTGAAACAGTGTATTAATGCTTTTTGTCATGGTGTCCTTGGTGGTTCTTACTCCTTTATTTCTTTCTAATCTGGGGGGTGCCCCCTTTCAAGTTACTTGACCCCTATGTAGCTAGGTGAGATAGAACAAAAACTGGCTGTTGTATGCCATCGATGAAAATCACCAAGGCCTTCCATTGATGTGTTGGTGGTGGTGTTGCTGGTTGTTTTACTTGGAGCATTTTTAGGCACCTGGTATCCTGATGGCTGCCACTGGGAATTGGGTAAGGTCCTAATGGTTCGAATCATCTTCTCTATATGTTTCAGAAGAATATGTAGAATTCATAGAAATTGCCTTTGAAAGCTCCTTCAAATTAACATCTAGTTGCAGTGGATGTTTGAGTATTAGGAGAAATGTAACAGAAGGTAACATGTCAATGGTTTCCATTTCATTTTCATTGATCGGACATGATCTATTGACTGGTCAAATCAGCTTTAGAAGAACTTTATATCTGAAGCTCTTTCAAGCCTATCACCTTTATTCTTGGGTTGTGAATTGTGATTAATAGATACTTATATTTCAATAACAACCTCTATAAGGAGGAACGAAAAGTATAAAAGTGGATGTTATGGAGAATGGCAATATTCTATTAGTATTTCTTCCTTCCCTTCATTCGTTCTTTCTTTTGTCACCCTTTGCTTTTATGAGTTTTGTGCTTTTTTTGGTTTGTCTTGGTTTCCCCTGGGTCTCCTATAGCCCTTTTAGTAGGCTGGAATATGGTAACAGATGTCAAAGTATGGAAGACATTAGTTGATGTGGCATATGCGGTGTGGCAGAAAGTTGTGAGAGAGAAGCATGGCCTAAAGACTATTGGTGTAGCCTGAAATCAGGTGGTGTTGGGTTTAGGCTTTTAGGTTCAAAGGTTTGGGAAATGTATGGGCTTGTTCTAGTCCAACATAATAACAAATATAGTGGAAAAAACCTAAATTAAGGATGATTGTCCTTATTATTTGTTTTCTTTCTTTTCCCATTGTTTACTCTTTCCTCTCAACTTGCTGGGTTTTACTCGTTTCAATCTTATTTGGCCACGATACTCTAGTGCCTTTCTTGCATAGGCACTTCCATGCCTGATTTCTCTTGCAACCTTGACAACCCCCATGTCCCTTATGTCTTGGCCTTTTGCAGCAAATTTTCCCTTGCTAACCCCTACCTTTCTTCTTTTCCTCCCTTTCCCTTGGTCTTTTATTCCCCTTCCCCTTCCCCTTCCCCTTCCTTTCCTTTCTTTCTTTCTTTCTTGTTGTTGGCATCCTCTTTACCCTGTCCTATAATAGGTTACATTCTCATGCATCATTGTTGAAGGTACGCTTCAAAAACCCCCCCAGCCAACCACTACATAGTGTTGTTAAATACGTCCATGTAGGAATTTAGGCAGGGCTGCTTAGATCATGGCCAATTTACACCATAGGGACTTTTTCGTTGGCATTTTCGGTCTTGTGGTTCTCTAGTCTAGTTACTTGGGCAGTAGAGACTTCTTTCTTTCTTTCATCGTGTTCTTCCTGCTTTCCATTGTTTCCTTTGTTGTGGCTGTTATCAGAGAGTTGCTTTATGGATGGTTGGATTGCATTCTTAGTTGATGCAAGTAGGGTTTATGAAGCAGGAAATGTGCCTACTGTATATATGGAGACCTAGTCTGTTGGATGGCATGGCTGGATTGAGGTAATGGAACTTGGGACTAATCATATGGTTCTTTATATGTCCAAGATGTTATCAAACATCCAATACTAGCTTTTCCAGGCTGTTGATGCATGAAGACAAAGAAATGTCTTGTTCTTCAAAATCTCATGTCTTTTATGTAATGTTTCAAGTGCCAGTTTGTTTCAGTCAGGCCACTATCAAAAGCTTAGAATGGGTCAGCAAGATGCCAATTAATTCATTTCTTTAAAATATTTGTAATTTAATAAGGTATTATTATTATTATGATGATGATGATGATGATGATGATTTCTAATTTTGCCGTTGTGTGATGCGTGAGCAGGCATGCATATCATGCACACTGGAACAAGCACTTGAAACATTGATTTAATGTTGTAATTGAGGTCATATCGCTATTAACTTTCGCAATATGAAAAATGCCTACATTATACTTGTGTGGAAATTGATAGTGGGAACAAAATGTTACCAGCAATGATTAGGTGACAAAATAGTGGCAAAAACTTATAGGATCTAATGGATCACTACTACATAACGAATATAAGAAATATATACTTCTTCAGCTTTGGTCAATGGTGCAAAATTGTACGATTTCATTTATGGTGGTCTCCAATGAATGTAGTGTTATAAAACCTGTAAAAAAGTTGGCTTTAAGGGCAACTTATCTGTCAAACCCTATCAACTTGCATGGACAAAGGGAAAAATAATAAAGAAACAGACAATCATAAGGAAGGCATGCCAATTTCGAGAGCTTAAGTCTCAATTCTGCTTTTTGGACTTAATTGGAACAAACATGCCTAAATGTGTTTGGAAATTCATACTGGCTGATATGTGGTCAAAGTTAAAGGAAAGTCTTTTTAGATGTTTGTATCTTTTGATTAGTTAGATGGGAATGTATTTAACATTCATGATTATAATAAATGCTTACAAATTCTAAATTTCTAAATGACAAAGTATTTAACGATCACGATTATAATAAATGTGAGTATTTTACAAATTCTAGAAGTCTTAATGGCAAAACAGATTTAGAATGCCTTTTTTTTGTTCACCTTGATTTTAGATGAACAGTTTTACTCCAAGGAAAACTCTTGAATATTACCTTTAATTTTAGTTAATTAGGGACTATTTATGTTAAAAAAAAAGTTTCTGGCCACAAAAGTAGGGACCATTTTGTTTTAATTTCTGGTAATTTTAGATAGTTAAATGGCGTGTAAATGAGTTTGGGACTTAAATATCTATTATCAACACATGAAATGGTGTTAACTGGTTGAGCGTGTGAAATATCTCTGTGTGCACATATGAGACCTGCGTTCAATCCTGTCTCACCATGTTTTTCACGTCAATCTCCACCCATCATAATTCTCTAAAAAGAAATGTCTGCCGTAATGATGGGGACTTAGTTAATGCCAAAGCAACAAGAAAGAGGATGGGACTACCTAATTCAAGGTTTTAAATCTCGTGAGATGGGGGCATCTTGATTTTCTCCTGGAACCCCGTTTTGATGGTTGTCCCGATCAGGCATCTCGATACGCACTTGGGACACCCTTTTATATATATAAATAATAGTATTTTGAATTTATCTTGAAGTTTTACTGATCTATTGATTGTTTAAATGTATTTGAACTTTAAAAGTGAATATATGATTGAGATGTTCGACGATCTAATGCTTCCCTTGAGAGTTAGACTCTCGGTGAATGTTATGCTATGGGAGACTGAGAGTTGGACTCTTGGTGAATGTTGTGCTATGGGAGATTGAGAGTTGGACATGAATATTTATAGAAATTACATGGCACATTGGATGCTGCAGAGACCAAGATGCGCTCAATCAAACCATGTTGGGGCTTGGGAAGACCAATAATATTGTTGCGCAACGAGTCAAGACCAATAATATCATTGCGTATGAAATCATGGGTGAAGGCTGCGCATTGTCAAATTACGTATGAAGGCCATAGGATGACAGGTGCTTTGGCAAAATGCATGGGCGTGCAAAGCAATCAGGCGCACGCACGAAGGGCAATCACGTGCAAGGAGCGCACTAGGTGCAATTGGATCGGGCAAATCCCACGATGGGTAACATGCCATGCCACGCTACCCCTTGTATTTCATCGATTCCCAATTGCGATTGCAAAAAGGTGGAGAGTGGAGATCGCCTAAGGGTTTCGGCAGATCGACGATGCTTCCCCTCTGCTCCTCTCTCCTCTCTCCTCCCACGGTAGATAACACGCCACGCCATGCTACCCCTTGTATTTCACTGATTCTTGATTGTGATAGCGAAAAGATGGAGTGGAGATCGCCTGAGGGTTTCGGCAAACCGACGACGCTTCCCCTCCGCTCCTCTCTCCTCCCTCCCTTGTTTCCTCGTCGGAGATTTGAAGATTCCGAATGCTTCCTCCGCCCTCTCTCCTCTCTTCTTCTCCCTGAGTGGCTCCTCCCTCCAGTCTGTGCTCCTCTCGGCTCCTCCCTCGTGGTCGTGCTCCTCTCGGTGACGATGATGATGACAGTGGCAAAAAGGTCAGTATGGCTCCTTCCTCCTGTGCTTCTCCCTCCTGATGTGATGAATCAAAAGGAACAGTGCAAATCCCGATCAGGATGGCCGTATCGGTGTGTGATTCGGATGGAAAGAAGGCAGGACGATCGGGACAAAGGTCGGGTGCTCGTTTCGAGGTCTCGCACTCATCCCAAGTGCCAGATTCTTAGAGGGACGGGACGGGACGGCCGGGATGGGGACAAAGGCCAGATGCTCGTTTTGGGATCTCGCACTTGTCTCAGGTGCCGGATTCTCAAAGGGACGGGACGGGACAGGATGGCCGGGACGGCCCCTGTCTCGGTGGGACTTAAATCCTTGACCTAATTTACATGGAAGTTTTGAAAAAGTTGAAATTCACAGCGATTATATATGTAGCCTTCAACTGGTTTGATTGATGAAGGATTGCTAATGATGACTCCAAATCCAATGGTATAAACTACAATTATTTTTATGAATCATGGAAACATCTATGGAAAAAATAATGGAGAAAGAGGAATGAAAAATTTGCAAAATTATCATGAAAACAATGGTGCAACAACTGGAAAACACATAGCAATTGGAACTGGAAACTTACTTTTTAAGTGTTGCCAATTTGTCTCTAATCACCCAATCTGTAACATAGTTTCTATATTACCTATCTTTTCATGGAAACAAAGTTGGTTTCCTTAAAAAAACTAAATTGGTTTTCCTTTTGGGTTCTTATTAAATGTCCATTTAGGTGGATAACATGTTTTTTTGGTGATTATGATTTGAAACATGCTTGAAACTAAGATTTCCCTGCATGACATTTCCAAAAAAGTACTAAATGTATATTTTTCTAATGTCATCAGAACACTTCAAAGTGGATGTCCAGCTATATTGTGTTGCATTGTGCCATGTCCAAGTGCCCAATGTGTTGACACTCTTTGAAATCTTAAAAATAGAATTTCGAGATAACTACCTGTGACTGTTACGTGTAGGACCCCTTTATTTTTTGGTAACAAATAAATTTAAATTTTCATAAATTGCATAGCTATGCCTTTTTCCTTGAACCATATAGGTTTCAACATTTTCTTTATATGCTTTATATAAAGGAAGGCAGCTTGATATTGGGGATGCACATTGGGCTACGCCATCCTATGCTCCGTTCTGCTTGGCAGTTTTGTAGATTGGATTGATCTAGTTATCAGTAGGTTGGCTGATCTTGGGCTTGAATGGTCTGGCTCAACTTGAATTCCAGTTAGTTTGGCCTGATTGTTTGCGAAGCCTAATACCAACCAAATGACAAAGGCATGCATGCCTTTTAACATATAGATAACAGATATTAGTTGTATGAAATAGAAGTGGCACTTAATTTCCTAATGCAAGGAAACAACAGTACTTGTGATATTGTTATTTGAGTTTCTTAATGAATGTAAATTAAAAATCAGTTTAGGAGTCATCTTAATCATCATAATTTGAACACTTAAAGGTTATTTTAGTTAGTGGGCTATAGCTGTACAATCTATTTTTTGTGCTGATCTGAGTTCAAGTTAATGATATTGTGGGTTTGTATGAACTGGGATGTGTTAGATCAGGATGGATTGGGCTAAGCATTTAGCAATATGGCTTGAGCTTAAGATGATCTTTGGCTTGGCCAGCCTTGCCTAATTGTCCTGACTAATACATTGTAACTAGAGGTATTTGGTAGTTATGAAGGACGATCTCGTGCATTTTGCCATCTCTCATGTGTCACTTCATCATTAATACAGTCGAATCAAGGTTTGTCGTGCAAACATGTACTGCCTCATATTGTACGTACAAGGAACTAGTACATCACTGAGGTTTGGTTCAAAATATTAGCTGAATTAGTCTATGTAGGTCCAAATCAAGTGAAAGTGCCCTATATCAACTTGTAGCACTCAGTTTCGGGCAATACCATGGCTATGAGTAAGAAAAAAGTTTTGGGAGCCTATCTTCGTATGGGTTGCATGGCTTATCGTATAGACCGTACCATCCCCAACTAGTAGTGTATAGGTATAGTTCCAATACTAGTTTTGTGGACTTGGAGTCAGACAATCAATTGACTTATGCTCCTTTTCAAGAATGTAAAATATTTTATTTTGAAGCTTTTATTATTGTATGGTATTGTCATGCCCCTGATCCGAGATCGCGCGCTAGGGGTTATGGCAATCACTGCATACTCATGGAAAATTCTCTTCACAAGCATATAAGACATTTCAAATATGATATCAATGCATCACAATGGAAGTCATAATAAATTAAGTCCAAAATTTGACCAACTAAAATTAACTTTAATCTCTCATAAAATTACAATAATATTTAAAAGATCTTACGTCAATTACATTTCAGATAATAATCCTGTAAAATATGTAAGTTTATGTTGTCGACTATCGCTTTTAACTCACTTTCAAAGCAGTAACCCATGTCCACAATTAAAAATCTAAATCTGAAAAGAAAAAAGAGGTAACGAGCTTAATAGCTCAGTAAGTAATGAATATCTCAACTAGACATTTCAGATATTATCATAAAATATAATATTCAAAAACAAATGCCATGAATAAACATATGAACATATATTCCATGCTAATTATTATAATTTAAATCTTTTCAAATCCTCATATACATACCTAATCATAAATCCAATTCAAAACAAAATATATATAACTCAATAGTCTTAATTATGATCATACTTATTCCTATGGCAGGATCAGAATAGAATCAATGAGCTTAATCAGAGTGCCAACATATAACCCTGATTGGTAGGATCAAAAATCAATACACAACTCTTATTTGCAGGGTCAAAAATTAATACACAACCTTTATGGCAAGGTCCAGAACATAGGCTGAGAGCTCGAATCCAATGCGTATTAAAGTACTTTTGCAAGATAACATATATACTATAATTCCATTTAATAAACGCATATTCCATAAATCTCAAATTTTAAAATCACTTTCTGTTCAAAATATAATTTTATAAATCATGCATAATTCAAAGACTAATTATTCGCTTTTAAAATTAATTATGAAATATCTCGAAAAAATGGTGCATTATTTATCTCTGCAGAATACTGAACGGATAGATTCAATTAATTCTGAAAGCACTTTTAGAACCTATTATTTAAAATATATTTTTTTATTAGTTTTAAAACTACAATTAATAAAAATTCTAAGTTTTAACACCCTCACAAGGCTGACAAAAGCAGTCGTATTCAATGTCCTAGGCAATTGAATCAAGATAATTTTATCTGATCATGATTAGAATAGAAAATAGATGGTTCAATAAAAATCGATGGTAATTAAATCTATTAGTGCTCGATAAAAGTTTAAGTGGAGGTCGCTATATACTGATTGGCAGTCAAGGATTAATTTGATCAAGTAGATTCATCAAATCAGGGTCTCTCAAAATATAATGATTTGATAGAGATCAATAAGGACTAGATCTTGCGATGTTCATAAAAGACTCGAATGGTGTGGGCATGTTGTCCAACTGACAGAGCGGTTCAAAATTTTCTATTAGAATCAACTCAGATTCAAAGCAATAGGTCGGATTCACTGAGTTCATAAATCACATGGAGAGAGAATATCAAAGGAAGGAAATTAACAAAATGGAATAAGATTAATTAGATGACATTGTCTGGCAATCCGATCGATCTAATCATGGTGATTTAATCAAATTATGATTGAATTAGTATATAGATGATTCAATAAAAATCACAGATTGAATCTAATGGTAGTCGGATCGGGTCTGGTTAAGGTGGGTGTCGGCAAGCTGTCTGACGATTGTGGATCAGGACTTTCTTTGCTAAAGTCAGATCAGAATCATTGAAAGAAAGTCCTTTATTCGATCAATTTTAGAAAAATAATTTCATAAAGAGAGACAATTCTAGAGAGAGAAAATCTGTAGAGAGCGAAAGTAGAGAGATTGAGAGAGTGTGACTTTTTAGAGAGAGAAAGTGGGGATGCAAGCTAAGATAAGGGGGAGAGGGAAGAGAGAGACTCTTTCTCTTTTTTTTTTTTTTCATTTCTTTTTTCTCTTTTTCTTCTTTTCTTTTTCTCTTTCTTTTTCTTTTTCCTTCTTCTGAATGAAACAAGGGAACTCTTCTTCCTCCTGTTCCTGAAGCAAGGGGGCTCTCCTTCCAGCCAGCAATGCTCATGGCTAGAAGAGTAGGCCATGACGGTGACCAACAGCCCAAGTCTGGTGATCGGCGGCGGCCAATGGCATTGAAAAAATCAAGATAAAATACGAAAGAAATGGAGTATTTAAAATCAGATTTTTTTGGGAATTTTTCAGCAACAATTTGGCAAGAATCCATGCTTTAGGAATCATAGAAGATTGAGAAGAAGATGATTGGTGGGATTTACATGATCTTTGATGAGTTTTGATCTGACTTTCAGCGGCCAAATCAAGATTAATCCATCGGTGTATCAAGAAGAAAATAGAGAAAAGGACAGCGAACAGCGACCAATCTCCGACGAGGAAGAACTAAGGGAGTTGAGGCCTTTAAATAGACATCCATGGAAGAATTAGAGATCAATTTTAATGTGGATTTTTGAGTGGATTAAGGACGCTTGATCAGAAAAGAACTTCGGGAGTTCTGCACATATTTTCTAGGTTCCACCATATTTTCCATCTTTCCCAGCATTTGCAGAGCACGTGTTGGCCCTCAAGGGCTCATTCTTTTGAGGGTAAAAAACTTATCTAAGAATTTGTATTTTTTGGAAAAGTATTTTTCAGGCAACATTTAGACAGAAAAATAATTTACACATGTTCTTTTATGCATTGAAAAATTGCTTGGGAATCTATTACCTATGTTCTTTTGCATTATTAGTTTTTTCGATAAGTTGCTAAGATTTATCCATGTTTCACATAATACCTTTCATTATACTATATTATATTATAATATAGTATATATATAAATATTATTATATCTAATAATAAAGTATAATATATTATATTATTATATTATTATTATATATAATAATATGTCATATTATTATATTATTATTATAAAGTTAAAGATATATTAGGAATGAAATAAAAAGATTATTTTTTCGGTTGATGGGAAAATGGTTTACCCACTTCTTAGGTGGATAAGACTTTCTCTCCATTTCATGGGTAAATATTATCCATGGGAAAATGATTTATCTACCTAGAGAAGCATGAGAACATGGGTAAGTTGGTCAATGAGAAAGTTGACCAATTTTCTCATGATATTTATTTATAAAAGAATGGGCCTTAAGAACCCCTTTTTTTATTCCATGCCTTAAGATCCGTGCTGACTCTTTTGGGTTTGGGATCTGAATTGGAACTGGGATATTACAAGTATACTAGGAACCATGTAATGATTTCAAATAAATCTGATATTGGTTATTTTTCTAGTTTGAGCAATTTAGTTGGCCAAAGGTGGTGCAATCTCCTTGTAATTGGAGCTGGATAAGAGCAATAGGAATGATAATTAGGAAAATGGTATTGGTGGTTTTGCTGTCTGAGAATCTGGTGCAAACGAGTCCCTTTATTCGAACTATTTTTCATATATATGATGTATTAAGGAAGACTAGGAATAGAAAAGAAGACACTTCTTTTTTAAATTCAAATTCCATCTCTTAGGGATGGCCTCAATATGATATATAATGGCCAATGACTTTATCATACATATATTAACCATTGATTTAACTACAGCAATCCTAGTCTCTTAAAACCAAATTTGACTAAAGAAAAAAAAAGGAAGGGACATTATATTCCTAATTCCAATCTAACAGTGTGCTATGTGGTTTAAGTTAAAACAAACATTCTTGATGCCTCTAACATGCCTAAAACACATCTCATTGAGGCAGAAGAAGGTATAAATAATTGCAGCAATTGATTGTGCACCATGAATTCTCAAGTAAAGGTCCAATAAAGTTTGTTTGTTACATGTAAAATGGAACATCACCTTTAAAACCATAAGGATTTGCATCCGGAATCAGAAATTTTATTCAGAAATGAGGTACCGAATCCCAAATGTGGCATCCTCTGCAGATAGTTTCATATCTCATGAATAATGTAGACTATTAATTCAATGATTCTTGATAGCAGTCTGGTAGCGATGAGGGTTGTACTTCAATAAATCGATTACAAAGATAATATGTAGAAATTAGAGAATCAATACTATAAATAAACCATGTAAGGATATGTAACTGCAAAATATGTTCCAAAGTTTCACACAAGTCTTCCTTTTTCTCTAGCTTTCTGCAATTCTCTACTTTATTTCTTTTCTTTGTTAGCTGCTTTCTTAGTTGGCTAGGTTATCTGGAGTTGCCAAACAGAAGAAAGAAGGCAGTATCCTCCTGTTTATATATGGCTTCTGAGCATGAGATGTGAGGGCAAACCTTGGTGAAATGGTAAGGTTGTCCGTTTTGTCCTGGGTATCACAAGGTCAAAACATATCCACATGTGGAGGCAAGATTGTGTACATGTTCAAGACCTTGGAATGGCAGGAGCCCCATGCACTGGGACACCCTTCTGAAGTAGTAGTTGGTTGTCAAGCCAAGGTTTTGCTAGGTGGTTGCCTTCGAAGCATGAGGTTGCTGTTTTTTAACAAGTATAAGCATGAGATGTCATTCCAGCAACCAGCATGAGGTGGCATCAAGTAGGAGTGGTGGTTTAGTAGATAAACATAAGGTGTTTGGTCAAGCATGAGGTGGGAATCCTTAAATAAGCATGAGATGGCAGCTTGCTAAATAATATGAGATGGCACGTCTTAGAGAAAGCACAAGGTGACTCACTTAGAAAAATCTACAGCCTAATTATGGAACTTTTCCAATTTATACATGGGATTAGTAACAATTTTCTTTAGGTCTGCAATATCCTTTATGTATTTCTAAGATAACACCACAAATACTTTGCTTCTAGAAAGATCATATGCAAAGTTTTAAATACTGGTATCAAATCTTGAGTCGTTCTTCCACTGGAATGGTATGGTATCAATATAGAACTGATACTGATGGGGCATACCGAAATCGACTGTTTACACAAAATTGAAAAACCATCGATGGTACAGCTAGTATGATATCTCCAGTATGCATTGGTAAGGACCGGTGCGTGGTAATATGGTTGTTTCAGTGTCTTGGCACCTGTACAGGTTCTGATTCATGCCAGAATGGTATTGTACCAATTGTACCATCCCGTTTCAACTGTTTTTGAAACCGTTATTATATAAATTTGCTTAGCTATAAGGTAAAACGTGTTTAGCTCAACTATACAAGTTGTCATAAATGGCTGTTGTAAAGTTAGAGCACTACATACGGTTCCCTTAGATCTATCTGGCATTCCTGGGGATTCTTTCTTTGTCGTTGGTGTACCCATTATCAGTTCCTATTACTGTTATTGGATTTGTCAGTATGTAAAATGTTAAATAATCCTTATCTGAATCATTTGATACCATGGACAACATAATATCCGTTAGTTGATGGGGGCATGACCTGGCTTGCAGGTCGAAAGCTCTGCTTCCATCTATTGCATATTGTGCAAATTAATTTTTTGCCTTCTCCCCCTGAATATTCGATGTATGAGAAAGAGGGCAATGGTGTCCCAAGGAGTGGAGACCTTGTTGATTCAGTGGGTACAGATTCTAGGACTGCTGTCAATCATAACTCCCCCACACCCCCCTCCCTCCCCTCTTGTAAACTTTCAATTTGGACCAGTTTGAGACTGTGAAGGAGGTCTTGAGGTTCAAGTATATTTATGTTCTCTTGGAATAAATAGCAGAGAACACCCACAACAGATTTCCATCACTATCCCTTAATAGTTCTCTATATACAGGCTCAAATGTGGAGACAGAAGCATCGGTATAAAGCCTGAAAGCACTGGGTGGGGGAAGAGGTCCCTTTAAATAATATGCTGTGACTTGATGTTTTGCAGTTTCAAGTAGTTTCTCTATTGCTTGGCATGCTATGGCTGACAGCTGCTAGGAAATTGTTGACCAATTGCTTTTAGTTATTTATAACTTATTCATTGATTATCTACAGTTACCAGTTTGGTTTTGATAACTATGCTGTGTGCTTGCCACTTTCTTAATTGTTCTTGTAATAGTTTCATGCTGTTATTTTCTCAGGACATTGAGTTATCGAAAGAGATTAATGATTCGTTTAAGCAATCATCTCAAGCCAGGACAAAACTTCCAACTGGTATTGAAATGAGTGTTCATGTCCTTACGACTGGGTGGGTATCATTCATTTAATGCCTGTCATAAGTTTTAGGTCTTTGATACGTGAGATGGCTATGAATTTACAATGTGCTATTCCTATATCTGACTCCAGTTTCTGATTTTGGGAAATTTTCTTTTTTGTGGTGCTTTATAGGTATTGGCCAACATATCCCCCTATGGATGTTCGGCTTCCACATGAACTGAATGTTTATCAGGTTAGGTCACAGGCAATGTGTGCTATGCATCTCTTCATGCTTTTACCTGGCTTATTTGAGACGTTATTTTCTGATTCTTTTATGCTGTGCACCATTACAGGATATATTTAAGGAGTTCTATTTGAGTAAGTACAGTGGGAGGCGCTTAATGTGGCAAAATTCATTAGGTCAATGTGTTTTAAAAGCAGAATTTCCAAAAGGTAAAAAGGAATTGGCGGTGTCATTGTTCCAGGTGGGTCTGTCTTTGATCTCCATTTGATTCTAGTATTCTTTAATTTGACCTGCTTCTCAACTTTTGATGGCTTGACCCATGTTCCAGACTGTTGTATTGATGCTGTTCAATGACACTCAAAAGCTCAGTTTCCAAGATATTAAGGACTCAACTGGCATTGACGATAAAGAGCTGAGAAGGACTTTGCAGTCACTTGCATGTGGCAAAGTCCGAGTTCTCCAAAAGGTGCATGCCTTATTTCAGATTTGTTTCTTTATGTTGGCCTGATTGTTTTATTCAAATTCTCTGCTCATTGCAGATCCCAAAAGGAAGGGAAGTAGAGGATGATGACTCATTTGTATTTAATGAAGAATTCAGTGCTCCTCTCTACCGCATTAAGGTAAGGTTTTCACTGTTGAAATCAGTACTGTGGAATTTCAAGCATGTAACTAGAGCTAACATGTCATGTTACCAGGTAAATGCAATTCAAATGAAGGAGACGGTGGAAGAGAACACCAGCACCACTGAAAGAGTATTCCAAGACCGTCAATATCAGGTTTTTTTTAACTGTCTTAACTGCAAAAAGACTTGCCCTCTTAAAATGCTTCTTGCTATATGTCAAAAATGCATGAGTGAGGAATGAGCTCTTAAAAGAAATGAACATATAGTTGAGTATATGGGAGAAAACCTGCAAACTGGATTTACTATAGTAGGTGTTGTTAAAGATTGAGACATATTCAGTCATATGCTCTAACTACTACTGTGCTTAATAATTTAGCTGTATAATGCCTTTGTCTGAAAGGTACAAACATTCCTCCGGTTATAGATAGGGGAATAAACTTTACAAATGGGAGGCTAAGGACCTGTGAAGTAAATATTTGGCTTTTGGTGATTTTAGTAAGAAGATATAAATGAAAAAATGATCATATACTAACCCACATGTCTTATCCCAAGATTATAGTTCGGCTTTGTGAATTGCAGTATGTTTTAACAAAAGTTTTGAGAGTTTATATGTGACTAAGTCTCAACCTAGAACCAACCCTCAATCGGTTGGAGCAAACTTCTTAGCAAAACAAACTGTGGGACAAAGGGGCCTGATTTGTAATACGGAAGACTAGTTGGAGTGGAGGGAAACCTAGCTTACTGATTGGCTCGTATATTAAGAAGCAACTCTCCATAGCATTTCAAATTTGGAGGCGAGTCCTGGTCAAAACAAGGATTTGATATGTTGTGAAGTTGCACTCATTTATTATGACATGGATTCCATGACATGATATACATTACTTCCAGGAGGGGAAAAATGTAGAAAAGAAGAGATAATGGATTGAATCGGTGCATAAAGAAGTGAAATGATAAATTCTCTGTACAAGTCAAAAAGGTTGAGTCAAAAGGAGATGTTCTCATAAGTTGTTAAATGAGGAGAGCGTCAGGAACATGGAGGTACACAGATTTATGGGTAGTTCAAGACATGGGACAAGTGAATCCTTCAAAATAGCTTCTGCAATTTCAAACTATTCCATCAGGGAAGTAGATGAAGAGGTAATACAGCTTTGAGCTGTCATGTAACAGTGAAACATCATCCAGGCTTTTTAGCCAGGAGAGCCATTAAATGTAATATGAGCATAGTGGGTTTGGGGATATGAAGTGATATTGGACAAATATTGGAAGATCAAGAATTAGACTAGGTAGAAGTTTGTAAGAAAATCATTGAAGTTAAAGGAGTATGTTGTTGGCTGGAATCTTGGATGCCACCTGAAGGGTGTCTGGTTATCTGTTGTTTAGTCTGAACAGTTGGAGAAATGGAGAAGCCCAAAGAGGAATTAGAAGCATGTAAAGTTCTCAATTTTGGATACTGTGCAGAAAAGGGTCCTAGACTTCTATGGGATGGGACTTGTGTTATAGTATTTTAATGAATACTTTCGACCAATCATACTGACTAATTAAGTATTACTGTTTTGATTACAACTGCCATCATTTACTTGTTACCGAGCTTTCTCGTGTGAATGATATATGGGTAGAAGTCTAAGTATGTAGATGTGGCCTCAAGAATTTCCATTGTCCTTTGTTTCTCTCTGAATTCATTTCAGGTTGATGCGGCTATTGTCCGTATCATGAAGACAAGAAAAGTACTAAGCCACACGCTTCTAATAACTGAGCTCTTTCAGCAGGTGATTTAATGTTCATCTGATCACTGAACTACTTTCTTTGTCCACTTTTATTATATTCACATTTTGCCATGTCGTTCTTTCAGCTCAAATTTCCTATAAAACCAGCAGACTTGAAGAAAAGGATAGAGAGCCTCATCGACAGGGAATACCTGGAGCGGGACAAGAACAATCCTCAGATCTACAATTACCTGGCTTGACCCCCTTTGCACCCTAAAGTAACCTCTTCTGGCAGCAAATTAGTCCCAAGGTCATGCATGCTTGGGGGGCTGGTTTTAGCAATCTCTTGATGTCAACCATGTACAGGAAACTCTAGCCATCTTTTTCTTTTTGTTCCAAATAACACCTCCGTACTGTAAAGTATCAAGTTCCACTTCCGTTTCTTCATCTTGTTGTGGAATTAATCAATTATAATTTTTTGTTTTTAAAACGCTCCTTCCCATGTGCTACAGAAATCTTGATACATCCTGTTGTTGATAAAAATGAAAACCTGTCGACAATGCTTTTATTTGCTTCCAAAGGCAACATGGAAAACGTAGTCGGTATATCAACAATCAGTTGGATGTGGTTATCAGACTGAATGGAAGATCTCTCAAGGTCTTCCCACCAAATTATTCTACTGCATCCAAATAGTACTTGAAAGGTACATTTATCTCATATTTTGGTGGTGGTAGTGGTGGTAGGGTTTTGCTGTGGGGAGGTGTGGAGGGGAGCGACTGCTAAAGGCTGGAATAGCTAGTCTATGCGAGAGCAAGAATAGATGTCCTTTGAGAATCTATAAAGCCTAGATTTGGTAACTGAGAGGACAACAGGGCAAGTGATGACCAGTATGTGGTTGGTAAGTCGTACATGAATTATTCCGCCTATGAATTCAATTTTCACTGTAAAATTTCAGTATTGGCCATTTAGGGTATGTTTTTATGCGTGATTCATTCAGAGAAGCAATGAAATGGTACATGATATTTTTATTGAAAGCAAATTTACCAAACCCTACTAGGAATCCTGGCAATGCAAGTGGCTCTATTGCTGCCGAACCATCTGGATGGAAACAACGGCGGAAGTATATCACTGAATTCTGGCTCTGCACAATGTAAAAGCAATTGGAGGAAATCATTTGGAGGCTCAAAGTAGTTTACCCAACCAAAGTAATATTTGAAAAGGAAGGGCTAGTGGAACGTAGAACCCCAGCCTTCAACAAGGCTTTCTGATAGATATCGGATTAGAGACAAGTCTAGGGTTTTGCCCTATAAGAGGCGATGCCCTTTCCCTCCCCGTCACCCATCGCTGAGAGCTCTTAGTTCGCTCTCAGTTCCTGCTGGAATTTTTCACAATCACTATTTTCATTTTCTTTCTTTTCCTCTCAGAAGATCACTAATCTAACTCACTATGACAATCAGAATTCATAGTAAATCCCTCACCAGAGTCAAGATAAGGTGTCTGATTTCTTTTCCCTCTTTATTATTGCATAAAGCCCCACTGTCGGCCATTAGATCCATTGAAATTGATGAAGAGAAGATCCTCTATTTACAAACCTTGTTTTTCCTATTTCTTAGCCACTGTTGTTTGTCGCCAAGAGCTGTGACTTATCCTCTGCAATGGCCATTGGCCAGAGTTAGATGCCAGCCATCGGTGAGTGGGTTAGGACTTAGTTTTGAACGAGCAAAAAGGACCCATTGTTCGGTCCTGTTTTCTTCTTTTTCCTCATGTTTTCTCCCTCCAGTTGTTGTCGCTAGTGCTGTGGTTTATAGTAGACCGACTGCTGGTCATTCTAGCGGTCACTACCGGGCCCCTTGTTTTGAGAATAGGAAGGGGAAGTAAATCCCCTGTTCACCCCCAAAACATGAGGAAAAAAAAAAGAAAAAGAAAGGGAAAAAAAAGAAAGAAAAAAAGAAGAAGAAAAAGAAAAGAAAAAAAAAAGAAAAAAAAAAGAGAGAACTTTCCCTCTTCCCTATCTCCTCTCTATCCTCTCTTTCCTTCTCTAGTTTGTCTCTCTATTTTTCCTCTCTACTTCTCTCTCTAAAATTTTCTCTTTCTAGATTGTTTGTCTCCTTTCATGGATTTCTCCCTAGAATTGTGTCCTCTTTATCTATGAAGTTTAATTATCACTCTAGGATTGATCCAGTAAAGGTTTTCTTAGATCTTTGAAAAGATTTACGATGAGTTTGAACAATCCTAGTAAAAAGGTTCTGATCCATGATCATCGAATAGCGTATCGGCATCCATTTTGGCCAAGACTAGATACCATTAAATTTTATCATCCATGATTTTATTGAATTATCTGTCTAGTAATTCAATCATGATTTGATTAAATTATCTTGATTGGATTGATCGAAAGGTTGGACAGTATTGTTAGATCAGTCATGTTCCACCTTATTAATTTCTCTCTCCACTTGGTTTATGAACTCAATAAAAAATTTCCAGCTCTATCATTTTAAATCCGAGTTGATTTAGTAGAGAGACTCTAAACCATCTCATCAGTCGGACATTATATTTGCACCATTCAAGTCTTTATCAAATATTATAAAATTCAATTTTTATTGATCTCTATTAAATCCTTGTATTATTAATGATCTTGATTAAATAAAAATATTTGATCAAATTGATCTATGATTATCGAAGGGCATACCGACTTTCATCTTGACTCTTATCGGACACTACTATTCTAATTAGATTTTGATCGGATGAAATTAGATGATTGGACCAATCTGAATTATTGGATGCAGCTATCTATCAATCCTGTCTTTCTAAGATTATTTATATTCTTTATAATATTAGACTCGATTTTATATAGGAATATGAAAGTCTTGATAAGGTGTCCAATAATGGGATACTGTGATAATGTATTAATTAAAAATTTTGAAAAAAAAATTATGAAATTCTTAGGTTTGTTGGAATACATATGAGGTAAGTAATGCTTCATTTTTTTGAAATTTATCAATAAATTATAAAATATTTTCTTGATATAATTTATGAAATGATGTATGAATGTGATGAATGATATTTTGTTATCGAAAATATCTTATTTTGAAATGTTATGATGAAATATAATTGAAAGTATTGATTTTATTATGCATTATGCTAGACTGATTTTGATATGATATGATTATGTGTATTTTTGTCAAACTGAAATATGAAATATGATTGTGAAAAGAATTTTAATTTGAGATGACTTGAACTCTCAGCCTAACTATGTGAAGGATCCCACTAATGGGGGCTAATACGTTGATAATTGATTAGTCCTAAGGATTTATATCGTAAGTAGATATACAATATGTCGCCAGCAGATTTACGACAAACCATCAATAGATTCACGGTTCCTAAGTATTTTGCTGCAAGATGATACGTAGCATGCTGCAAGATGACATGCATCTTTCTGCAATATGATACATGATATTATGACTTTGTTGTAAGATGACATATAGCCTGCCATAAGATGATATGCAGCCCACCGCAAGATGACACGTAGTGTTATGTCCTTGCTATAGGGATAATATGGTTATAGCTCACAGTTGATGAGAATTTAATAATTAGAAAGAAATTAAATTATTGAATAAAACTCAGATTATAAAAAAGAAATTGAAGTTGGCATGAATTATGTTTTGATAATGCTGCAAAATAGAAGTTAATTTCGAACAAATAAATTCTATATGCTTACTTCTATAAATGATTATTTATTTTATTATTTGATTTAATCTAGTTGAAGTGTTTATTGTTTACGGAGTTGTCTAGCTCATTATATCAAATTTTACTATTTTTATAGATCTTGAGAACTAAAATGATATGGGAATATGTACGTGAAAGTGATTATAAGTAGAACTTTGATACTTTTATTTATTATTGAAAATTTTATTAAACTTGATATGAGATCTTTTGAATATTGTTAAATTTATTGAGATATTAAAGTTGAAATTTAGATTGTTAAGTTTTGTACTTAATTTTTTGACTAATTATTCTACTATTACTTCATGATAGCGTAATGAGATATCTTGTATGCTTGTGGGAAGAGTTTTGTATAAGTGTGTGACGGTTGCTATGATCTCTGGCTCATGATTTTAGGTCGGAAGAATAATAATTAATATAGCATCAAAGTATTAGTGGATGAATTATGACATATAGGATCAAATATAGGATGAGTGTAGATGGGTAGACACTAGAAACATCAGGGTATAGATCTATAATGATTGCAGTATAAGTTATCTTTTTGATTTTTGACTAAACCTTGTGATTATGAATGAAAAGATCCCTTAGGAATAATGATTCAGAGAGTTTCATATATGATTGACAATCTATGGATCATATTATAATTATTTGGACTTGATCTGAAGTAATGACAAGAGGATTGATCATGAAATTTTATTATGCATTATGATTATTAATTTAATCATTAGTTTTTAAGTGAATTATAAGCTCAAATTTGATATAGGAATAATACTGTGATATTGCTCCTAGTCTTGAAGTTAATTATTTAGTGGCAAGATAAATGATGGTTCTTTGAAAGTTGTTTAAGGTTTGGACTAAAAAAAATCTTTTATGCTATCTGATCAAAATATTTTTGAAGTTGACTTTCGTATGTGGATCATATATAAACTGACATATTAAGAGGAAATACATAGTTGGGAATACTACAAATAAGTTTGTTTCTGATGGAAAAAAATAATTTGCTTTTGAGATTATAGAGTATTTATTTTGGTGGAATCATTAACAATTTTAATTATCATCTTTGGATCCAAACGATAAATATTATTTTTGTCTATCGAAGACTACACATTAAATATGAAACTTCAATTCAAATATTACATATCTAAGTTGATCAAGAGATTTTCTGCCATTGTTGTTGAGGGTGTTAATGAAATCCTTGACTACTATCTTCAGATCTAGGTAAAAGATCTTATTTATACCTATTTAAGATTTTGGGACATATCTGAAATTACAATTCAAAAATTTTGAGATTATGAACTGATATAGAGTTCTTTTACCATTGTTATTGAGGTTCTTAGTAAAATCTAATATTGAATAGAAAATTTGATTATAAGTGACTTGCATAATTATTATGGAAAGTTTTTGATAGATGCTAAAGATCTCAGGAAAGAAACTCTAGAAAAAAAATGATTGAGTCAATTTTACGTATGTGTGATGATTTAAGGCCTTTTAATTTATGAAGTATTGATAAAATTCTTCTAATTGCTTTTATCATAAGAGTTTGATTTGGAAGTATTTAGATGAATTTATAAGAGAAATCAAGATCTAATTCATGTTGAATTATAATAACTAGCTTATATGATGGATTTGAATGTGTTGATTGACTTAAGGATTAATTTGGATGGATCTGTTCATTGTATAATATAGATGAGAATTAAAAGTTTATTTTTTTACTTAGAATCTAAATTCTAGATATTTTTAATACAATAGTATATTTTGATCGGAAGCTATTTAGTGCACTCAAAGAAATTTTGTGGTTTAAATCAAAGTGCATAGTGAAAGTGTGGTGATCTGAATTATTTTGAGCTAGTTAGTTATATTGATTTTTTGAGTTAAGAATTTATGATAGATGATATGATTTGATATTTTTTATACAAAAATTTTATTGATAATGAAAGAGATAATATTTTTGATCTTCGATTATTTTAAATATAATTTTCATAAGTAGTTCTCCAATCTATCATGTTAAGAAAATTTTTTAGTATCCTAAGTGTTAAATGAGTAGACTATCAATTTTTGATCTTGAATTTGAAATATTTAGTGATAGATTTTTTTTCTTCTAGAATTGAAGCATATACTTTTCTATTTGTTAGAAAAAATTTAAAATTATTTATCGATCTTAGATTTTTATCCTCGAACATTCATCCATTGAGAGTATACTAAAGTTTGTTTATGATCTTATGATAGATTGATTAAATCATCAGCGGTTGATATTTTTGACAAAAAATCTGATATTCCTATTTGGAATTAAGATATTGATTTCGATTATCAGAAATAATGGTTTTAATTCTACTCAATATTTGTGGTATTGACTTTTCTCTTATGAGATGATTTAATGATGAAATTATATTGAAAATTAAAATATCAAAAAGTTTATGGATAAGACTAGAATGATGGATTTCTAACTTTTAAAAGTGTTGCTCCTAGATTGATTTTGATGATTACAAAGCAGATTGAAGGGATACAAATAATTTTAAAATAAAAAAGTCCTTATGCTCTTCAAGGGCAAAATCATAATTTCACTAAAATTCTGATTTGATAGTATCATTTGATAGAACAAATGATTTGTAAACTATTGGTAAAAATTTTATTGTATTTGGACTTATATTTTTGAAGTTATGAAGGTTTGAAGTGCATGAGTCGACTCATGAGTCAACTCATGGCACTGTGAGCTGATTGGCACACAAAAAATTTCCATGGCACGCTGGATTTTTGACTTGGCACGACCTGTGAGTCGACTCATGAGTCGACCCACAAGGCATGAGTCGACTCATGAGTCGACCTCTGCTGATTTGAGCCGAAAAATCCAGAAATCAGACCTTCTGGTCTGTGCAACAGAAGTCGACTCATGAGTCGACTCCTGATGCATGAGTCGACTCATGAGTCGACCCCTGCGATGGAAAATATCAGCAACGGCTATTTTTTTTCCCGTTTTAATTGCCATTTATGCTTCCTAAAATTGCTCTAACGGCTCTTTATCTACCTAAATTATTTTCTCTTGCTTCTAATGCTACAAAATGCTTGAAATGGTGAAAGAAATTGCAGTTTAAATAGCAGATCAAATTGAAAAAAGAAGAAGAAGAAGATCAATCGGCAGATCAAAGAGAGAAGAACAGAAGAGAGGATCCGAAATTTGCAAGAAAAAGCATGAGATCAACGAAAAATCCAAAAAGAAAAAGAGAGAGGATCCACAATATACCAGAGAGAGTGTGAAAGAGAAAAGTAAGAGCTTTCAAGGAGAGAATCCTTCACGCCTAGTGTTTCAACCTTGATCTAGAGATCGTTCAAAGCTTTCAAGAGATCTTCAATCAACAATCAACCTCTTCTCAAGCATTCAAGCGTTCATCCACTTTGAGAAAATCTGAAAAAAATGGGTTCTTCATTTGAGTAAAGCTTTTATTGTTATATTCGCTCATTTAAGGAGCTGTTATTGTATTAATCTATGCTCAAAATTTTCTAACTCTTTGTGAGTTTTTGTTCTTGTTTTTGGAGGATTTTCAAAACAAGGAAAGGTTGATCCGAACCTGAAATCGGAGTGTTTTGGGTTTACTTGTACCCGGAAAACAAGTGATCTAGCTTGGGATAGCTAGTGTCGGAGTTTCCGACGTTTTGTATTCGGGTTGAATACAAAGGATAGTGGATTGAAATTCCCAAGTAGGATCTTGGGGAGTGGATGTAGGTGCAAGGTTAGCACCGAACCACTATAAATCTTTGTGTTTGTGGTGTGCTTTATCGCTTTATCTTATTTCTTTATTATATCCTTGCAATACTGCTTTAGGTAATTAATATTGATTTAAAGTCTTAGTTTTGTTCTTCATAAGTAATCTGTTGGGCTTAAAATTTTTTAGAAATCCAATTCACCCTCCCCTCTTGGGTTGCATAGCTGGGCAACAAGTGGTATCAGAGCCGGTGCTCTAGCCCTTCTTTGATCTAACAATCAAAGAGCCAAAGATCTATGGCAACCCATGTCGGTATTTCTCTAGCCGAGGGGCAATCTACAAACCGACCTCCACTTTTCAATGGGTCTAATTACACCTATTGGAAAGCTCGGATGAAGATATTCATACAAGCACTCGACTATTATATGTGGAGTATCATAGTGAACGGTCCTCACACACCCACCAAGATTATAGATGGTGAGGAGTCAACCAAACCCTAAAAAGAATGGGATGAGGTTGACAAGAAATTGGCACAATTAAATGCCAAAGCCATGAATGTCCTTTATTGTGCACTAGATGCAAGTGAATTTAATCGCATTTCTACTTGTGCATCTGCTAAAGAAATATGGGATAGGATAGAAGTAACCCATGAGGGAACAAATCAAGTAAAAGAGTCTAAAATAAACATGCTTGTACATAAATATGAATTGTTCAAAATAGAGCATGATGAGTCCATAACTGCTATGTTTACTCGTTTTACTGATATAATCAATGGTTTAAAGAGTCTTGGCAAATCTTATACTAACAGTGAACTTGTAAGGAAGATTCTCAGGTCACTGCCAAGAACTTGGGAAGCCAAGGTGACTGCCATCCAAGAAGCAAAGGACTTGAACACTCTACCTCTAGAAGAGCTTCTTGGATCCTTGATGACTCATGAACTTAGCATGAAGCAACATCAAGAGGATGAAATCAAAAAGAAAAGAACCATTGTCCTCAAATCCACAACTTCGCCTGATTATGAAACGGATGAATCTGAAGATGAAGAACAGGATGAAGAGATGGCTCTCATCACCCGGAAATTTAAGAAGTTTCTAAGAAAAAGGAAATAGGGGATGAGAAAGAAATTCACAAAAGGGGATCAAAGCAAAGAAAAAGAGAAAGATCAACCCCCTATATGCTACGAGTGCAAGAAGCCAGGATATTTCAGATCCGAATGTCCACAATTGAAGAAAGGTCCAAAGAAGTTCAAAAAGAAGGCAATGATGGCGACCTGGAGTGCGAGTGATGACTCAAGCTCCGACGAGAAAACCTCAACAGAACAAGCCAATCTGTGCCTGATGGCACATGAGAATGAGGTAACTTCTGAATCCACTAGTGAATTTACTTTTGAAGAATTGCATGAAGCATTCTATGATTCAATTGATGAATTAAAGAAACTAGGAAAGAAAAATAAAGAGCTGAAATTGGAAAATCAGTCCTTAGCGAAACAAGCTGAAAATCTTTCAATTGAAAAATTCACCTTGATTCAAGAAAATCAAAACTTAAAGGATGAAATGAACAAGCTGAAATCTATAGTAGATAAGTTCACCTTAAGTTCAAACAAACTAAATATGATCATTGAAAATCAATTTGAAAGAAATAATGTTTGGACCTTAGTAACAAGACCTAAAGATTATTCAATAATTGGCACAAAATGGGTCTTTAGAAATAAATTAGATGAGCATGGAAATGTAATTAGAAATAAAGCAAGACTGGTTGCTAAGGGATATAATCAAGAAGAAGGAATTGATTTTGATGAAACCTTTGCACTTGTTGCTAGATTAGAAGCCATTAGACTTCTACTTGCTTATGCTTGCTTTATGAAATTCAAACTATTTCAAATGGATGTTAAAAGTGTATTTTTAAATGGATATATTTCTGAAGAAGTATATGTAGAACAACCCCCTGGATTTGAAAATCATGCTTTTCCCAATCATGTCTTTAGATTAAATAAAGCTTTATATGGTCTAAAACAAGTACCTAGAGCATGGTATGAAAGGCTAAGCAAATTTCTACTAAATAATGGTTTCTCAAGAGGCAATGTAGATACAACCCTATTTATTAAAAGAAACCAAAATGATATGCTAATTATACAAATTTATGTTGATGACATAATTTTTGGGTCTACTAATGAATCCCTTTGTCAAGACTTTGCTAAGCTTATGCAGGGAGAGTTCGAGATGAGCATGATGGGAGAACTCACCTTCTTCCTCGGACTCCAAATCAAACAATCAAAAGAGAGAATCTTTATCACCCAAAGCAAGTACACCAAGGAACTACTCAAAAGATTTGGAATGGAGAACTGCAAACCAATTGGCACACCAATGAGTCCCTCATGTAAGCTTGACAAGGATGATGAAGGTAAAAGCGTAGACTTAAAATACTATAGAGGTATGATTGGCTCATTATTATATTTAACTGCAAGTAGGCCTGATATCATGTTTAGTGTTTGCTTATGTGCTAGATATCAATCTAATCCTAAGGAATCTCATTTGAATGCTGTTAAAAGAATCCTTAGATACTTAAATGGTACACAAACTATAGGGTTATGGTACTCTAAGGACTCACAAATTAATTTGTTAGGATATTCAGATGCTGATTTTGCTGGATGTAAATTAGATAGAAAAAGCACAAGTGAAACTTGCCAATTTCTTGGAGTTAACCTAATCTCATGGTTTAGCAAGAAACAAAATTTGGTGGCACTGTCTACGGCTGAGGCCGAATACATTGCAGCCGGAAGTTGTTGTGCTCAAATCTTGTGGATTAAGCAACAACTCGAAGATTTTGGAATCAAACTTAATGAAACACCAATAAAATGTGATAATACAAGTGCCATAAATCTATCTAAAAATCCAATACAACACTCAAGATCCAAACATATTGAAATAAGACATCATTTTATAAGAGAACATGTTCAAAACAAAAATATAATTCTTGAATATGTTTGCACTGAAAATCAATTAGCCGACATCTTTACAAAGGCCCTTAGTGAGGATAGATTCTGTGAAATTAGGAGAAATCTAGGAATTCTAGATCCATTTGCCTAAAATTTCTCAATTTTTAAAGAATTGATTAGAGCTTAATTTTCAACATCCATCCTGGTCTCAAAAGCTCAGATTTATCACTCTAAAAACTTATCATTGAGCAAAATTCCTTCTCCCAAAATTTCAAATTTTTCTGGAATTTATTTGCATTTTTCCTGAATTTCTGAACTTCATGAGTCGACCCCCATGAGTCGACTCAATGGCAAACTTGTAAATCCCACAAACTTCCCACGGGCTCATTGTTTTTTAAACGGGAACCCTGTTTGTGAGATGACTCATCTTCTCATCGTCTTCCTTCCGAAAGCCGTTCTTTCCAACTCTTTCTTGCTCCAAAACCAAGGATTTATCTCGAGGCAATTCTCCCTCCTACTCTCCACCAAAAATCGCCTCCTTGGAAAAGAGATTTCTCGTGATTTCTCGCATTGCTCGGCGCGGTTGGAACGTGCCCTAGCACTTCATCGAACTTCCAAAATCCACTTCTTTTCTCCACTAAAATTCCTCTTTACTCTCTTGTGATCCCTCCTCCTCTCAATTCAAGTCTTCTTGTCTGCTACTTTATTGGATATGGCTCCAAAGATGAAACTTCCCCAAAGAAGGAAATCAATCCGTGAGCCTGAGGAATTTGTCCGAAAGAAAAGGCATGCTCAGTCTTCCAGTGTTTCCGATTCAGTTTCAGTACCTGCTCAAGGTCCCTCTCAATTTTCCATAAGCCCCAGTGTAAATCCTCTTTCTGATAGAAAAGTAGAAACCGAAAAAAATATAGATTTTCGGTTCTTTGAGAAAGAAGGCTTTACTTTTGCAAGTAAGATCAAAAATCAAGGATGGGAACTTTACTGCACCCTTAAGGAAGTCACCTATGTTGATCTAGTTAGAGAGTTCTACCAGAACCTACATTATGGAAACGGGTCAGTGACTTCAACAGTCAAGGGGATTGACATATGCTTGGATTCTAGGATATTGGGAGATATACTTCAGTTGCCTAGTGAAGGATACTCATATATGGAACTCCCAATTAAAGAAGAAGGGATCAGAATTATCTTAAGAGAAGCTTTTTCAGGAAGTTTAAACAAATTGGAAGCAAAGCTATTATCCATTGAGATGAGGGTCCTGCATCAGATTGTAACAAAACTCTTCTTTCCTAGGAGTGGTAGGCATGATCTACTATCTGGCAGAGATGTATGTGTCATGTTTCATATGATCACTCAGACCCCCCTAAACCTCCCTGCACTTATGATAGAGGCCATGAGAGAAACTTTGAACAGATCCAAGGCACACTTGCCTTATGGTATGGCCCTTACTAGAGTATTTAGGAGGTTTGGAGTTAGCTGTGAGGGGGAGACACCTACCAAACTCTCACATGTGGACACTTTCAACCAACACAGCCTGCACCGAATGGGAATTACAAAGACTGTTGGTGGTTGGATCAAGGGCTCTGAAAAAAGAGCTGAGGAGAGAGCTGAGGAAAGAGCTGAAGACAGAACTGAAGGCAGAGTAGAAGAAGAAGGTCCATCTTCTCCTGTACATGACTTCAGGGAAACATCACCAGATACCCAGTTCATTTCTGATACTGAGGCTGGCCCTTCTGAGTTTACTAAGATGTCCACACCAGTGTATCAGCCAGAGAGCAGAGCACCTCATTCAGAGTTCAGATTGGCTGACGATCAGATCGAGCATATATCTCAGCGTGTGGCTTCTTTGCTGTCTAGTCAGTGGAGTAGTACTTCTTTTGCACCTGGAGCTACCTCCTCTGATCAGACCATTACTCCCCACATCTCCACCTTGTTTCAGATGATATCAGATCAGTCCATCAGGATACAGCAGCTTGAGGACACAGTCTGGAGACTTACTGGCAGAGTTCTTGACTTACAGGGGCAAGTCCTTGCATTGGCCCATCCCCAGCCACAGGAGTCTACTATTGAGGTCACAGACCTCACTGCAGAGGCTGGCAGGCTCAGAGGAGCTCTAGAAGGTGGATATGAATTACTGAGGAAAGAGATCCGAGGATCGAGTGAGCATGCTACCACCCAGTTCACTGCTCTACTTCAATCTGTTTTCAGAGCACTGAATGTACTTGATTCTATCAGACTCATGGTATCAGCCCTAGCATCTCAGTGTTCTCAGCCACCCAGTTCATCTCGCTCTCTTGCTCGTGGCAGAGGCAGACGGGGTAGAGGACGCACTTCTGATCCATCATCTCCTCACCCTATATCTGATGACTCCGATCATTGACTTATCTTGATCTTTACTAGATCCTAGGTGTTAGTGTCTTGTTCTAGGATCTATACCTTGGGGCCATGTATTGACAATTAGCTGGTTGAATTTTATTTTTAAGAATTATGTATTGAAACAATTATGATATTAATGGAATCATCTTTTACCTATATTTCTATCTCTTTGTAATGATCATATTTTGGTTATATATTTTGTAATGATCATATTTCTCCTTGTTGTTGTTTGCTGTTGATAATTGCTATATTAAGGGGGAGCAAACATCTGTGAAAAAACTCTGAAGGGGAAGAAATTAAAGAATGTTTCAGAAAAAAGAAGAGTTAACTATGTTTGATGATGTCAAAAAGGGGGAGAAATTAAACAAAAACAAAAAATTGAAATTAAAAAAAAAAAAAAGCAAAACCCTAAATTATGAGAAAAAGGGGGAGAAATTAAAGAAAAACAAAGATTGAAAGATTAAACCAAACTGGAGAAATTAAACAAAAACAAGAATTGAAAGATTAAACCAAACTTGAGAAATTAAACAAAAATTGGAAGATTAAAAAAAAATATATTGGGAAACAAATATTGGAGAAATTAAACAAAATTTTGAGAAATTTGGTATCGAAATTTGGTATCAGACAGAACTTAAACAAAAAGCCATCCATCAAAAGCAAAATCATAAGTACAATGCAAATAAGTATTTTTTTTATATGCTCTAATATATTTCAAAATTCAAACTTGCTCTGATACATCTTTTGAAATTTTATTTACCTTGATACAACTTAAGAAATTTGATTTACTCTGATACACCCTAAAATTTCTTTTAACTTGCTCTGATACATGATAAAATTTGATCTGATACAGTGTGAAAGTTTCTCTGATATATTATAACATTTGCTCTAATACAGTGTGAAATTTTCTCTGACATTTGCTCTAATACAGTGTGAAATTTTCTCTGACATTTGCTCTAATACAGTGTGAAATTTTCTCTGATATATTATAAAATTTTCTTGCTCTGATACATTGTAAAATCTTTTCTGATATCATTGTAAAAATTATTTTTTCTTGCTCTGATACATTGTAAAAGTTATTTATCTTCTCTTGCTCTGATATATCTTAAACTCAAAATGATCTAATACCCTTTTCAAATCTTTAAGAAAATGGACAAACTATTTTTGCATTTATATTACATGCCAAAAGAATCATACTCTTTTCAAGCATATACACCTATAATGGATTCTTTTGAAATTAATGCATTAACATAAATATTTTTATTCAAATATTTTGTCATCATCAAAAAGGGGGAGATTGTTGCTCCTAGATTGATTTTGATGATTATAAAGCAGATTGAAGGGATACAAATAATTTTAAAATAAAAAAGTTCTTATGCTCTTCAAGGGCAAAATCATAATTTTACTAAAATTCTGATTTGATAGTATCATTTGATAGAACAAATGATTTGTAAACTATTGGTGAAAATTTTATTGTATTTGGACTTATATTTTTGAAGTTATGAAGGTTTGAAGTGCATGAGTCGACTCATGAGTCAACTCATGGCACTGTGAGCTGATTGGCACACAAAAAATTTCCATGGCACGCTGGATTTTTGACTTGTCACGACCTGTGAGTCGACTCATGAGTCGACCCACAAGGCATGAGTCGACTCATGAGTCGACCTCTGCTGATTTGAGCCGAAAAATCCAGAAATCAGACCTTCTGGTCTGTGCAACAGAAGTCGACTCATGAGTCGACTCCTGATGCATGAGTCGACTCATGAGTCGACCCCTGCGATGGAAAATATCAGCAACGACTATTTTTTTGCCCGTTTTAATTGCCATTTATGCTTCCTAAAATTGCTCTAACGGCTCTTTATCTATCTAAATTGTTTTCTCTTGCTTCTAATGCTACAAAATACTTGAAATGGTGAAAGAAATTGCAGTTTAAATAGCAGATCAAATTGAAAAAAGAAGAAGAAGAAGATCAATCGGCAGATCAAAGAGAGAAGAACAGAAGAGAGGATCCGAAATTTGCAAGAAAAAGCCTGAGATCAACGAAAAATCGAAAAAGAAAAAGAGAGAGGATCCACAATATACCAGAGAGAGTGTGAAAGAGAAAAGCAAGAGCTTTCAAGGAGAGAATCCTTCACGCCTAGTGTTTCAACCTTGATCTAGAGATCGTTCAAAGCTTTCAAGAGATCTTCAATCAACAATCAACCTCTTCTCAAGCATTCAAGCGTTCATCCACTTTGAGAAAATCCGAAAAAAAGGGGTTCTTCATTTGAGTAAAGCTTTTATTGTTATATTCGCTCATTTAAGGAGCTGTTATTGTATTAATCTGTGCTCAAAATTTTCTAACTCTTTGTGAGTTTTTGTTCTTGTTTTTGGAGGATTTCCAAAACAAGGAAAGGTTGATCCGAACCTGAAATCGAAGTGTTTTGGGTTTACTTGTACCCGGAAAACAAGTGATCTAGCTTGGGATAGCTAGTGTCGGAGTTTCCGACGTTTTGTATTCGGGTTGAATACAAAGGATAGTGGATTGAAATTTCCAAGTAGGATCTTGGGGAGTGGATGTAGGTGCAAGGTTAGCACCGAACCACTATAAATCCTTGTGTTTGTGGTGTGCTTTATCGCTTTATCTTATTTCTTTATTATATCCTTGCAATACTGCTTTAGGTAATTAATATTGATTTAAAGTCTTAGTTTTGTTCTTCATAAGTAATCTGTTGGGTTTAAAATTTTTTAGAAACCCAATTCACCCCCCCCTCTTGGGTTGCATAGCTGGGCAACAAAAAGTACAAATGAGAGAAAATATTTTCAATTCTTGACTAATTTGAATATCAATGTGATTCATATTAGTATGTTCTCTCATGTTGTGCTAAGCTAAGTTTTAGTGGATGAATCTAAAGTTAGTGAGCTATGGATTCTCAATCTTAAATAAGAAATATTTTGGTGTAGATCTCTTTTCTTTTAAATTTAAAGTTTGTACTCCTTCAATATGTGTTATTCCTCTACTTGATTGAAAAAGTTTGAGATTATCTATTGATATTGAAAATTATCCTACAAAAGGTGGGTTGAAGTCATTTGTAATCTAATCTGGTAATGGATTGATTAATTAAGAGTAGTTGATGTTTTGATAAAGAAATTTGAAATTCTGATTTAGAATTAAGGCATTGATTTTCTTCCGTTTATAAGATTGGGTTCGATTTCAATCATATACAAGAAGAATCAAGTTATGAGGTATGGAATCTTATTCCTATGATAAGATCTAATAATGAAAACAAATCTATAATAGGATATATTGAAACTTAGGATTGAAATCATGATTGTGAAATTTTAAAGTTTAAAAATTTTTTATAAAAAATTTTGAAATAATTTTTTTTTAAGGAGGAGAATGTAGTACCCAAGCCCCAACCATCAAGAATAAAGCTAAAAAAAAGGAACTGCATGAATTTTAATGTGCTAAAAAAAAAAAGGATAAAAAAAGGAGAATGGGAGGAAGACGACTGTTGCTAGATGATGGATTAGAGCTAAGTCTATGGCTTCGCCCTATAAGAGGCGTGCCCTTCCTCTCTCCATCACCCATTGCTGAGAACCCTTAGTTCTCTTTACTGGAATTTCTGCAATCGTCATTTTTTTTTCCTCCTTTTTCTCTCAGAAGATCACCAATCTAATTTGCTAGGACTGGTGGAATTCATAGTAAATCCCTCATCAGAGCCAAGGTAAGATGTCTGATTTCTTTTTCCTTTTTATTATTGCATAAAGCCCCACCGTGTGCCATAAGATCTGTTGAAATCGATGAAGAGAAGATCCTTTATTTCAAACCTTCCTACAAACCCTGTTTTTCCTGTTTCTCCCACTATTTTTGCCATCGCTATTTGTCATCGAGAGCTATGATCTATCCCTCTATAGTGGTCATTGGTCGGAGTCAGAACCCAGCCATCAGCGAGCAAGTTAGGACCTAGTTTTGACTGAGCAAAAAGGACCCCTTGTTCGATCCTATTTTCTTCTTTTTCCTTGTGCCTTCTTCCTTCGGTTGTCATCACTGGTGCTGCGGTTCACAGCAGACCAGCCATTAGTCTAGCCGATAGCCACCATTGAGCTATAGGCCCTCCCCTATTTCGAGAATAGAAGGGGAAGAAAATCCCTTGTTTACCTCCAAAACGTAAGGAAGAAGAAGGAAAAAAAAAGAAGAAAAAAGTAAAGAAAAAAAGAGAAATAAAGAAAAAAAAAAAGAAAGAAAAGAGAACTTTCTCTTTTTTTCCTCTCTCTTCTCTTTCTTTCTCTAGTTTGTCTCTCCACTTTCTCTCTCTAGATGTTTGTCTCCTTTCATGGATTTCTCTCTAGAATTGTCTCTCTCTCTATAAAGTTTAATATCACTCTAGGATTGATCATATAAAGAATTTTTGAGATCTTTGAGTAAATTGACAATAAGCTTGAACAATCCTAGTAAAGAGATCCTGATCCATGATCGTTAAACAATATATTAGCACCTACGATGATCAGATTAGATACCATTAGATTTTATCATCCATAATTTTGTTAAATTATCTATTTAGTAATTCAATCATGATTTGATTAAATTATCTTGATCAAAGTAATTGGAAGGTCGGATAGTATTGCTAGATCAGCCATATTCTACCTTATTAATTTCTCTCTCCATTTGATTTATGAACTCAATGAAAGATTTTTAGCCCTATCGTTTTCAATCTAAGTTGACCCAGTAGACAAACTTTGAACCATCTTGTCAGTCAGATAGCATATCTGCACCATTCAAGTCTTCATTGAACATGGTAAAATTCGATCTTTATTGATCTCTATTGAATCCTTGTATCATTAATAATCTTGATTAAATAAAAATATTTGATCAAATTAATCTTTGATTATCAGATGGCATACCGACCTTCATATTGATTCTTATTAGATACTACTGATTTGATTATCCTCAATCTCTGTTGAACCATCTATATTCTAATTAGATCTTAATCGAATAAAATTAGATGACCAAACCATTCTGGACTATTGGATGTGGCTATCTATCAATCCATCTTTCTATAATTATTTATATTCTTTTTAATATTGAACTTGATTTTGTATAAAGATGTGAAAGTCTTGACATGAAGTTGTCCAATAGTGGGATACTATGATAATATATTTATTGATGATTTTGAAAAGAAATTCATGAAATTCTTGGGTTTGTTGGAATACGTATGAGGTAAGTATGCTTCATTTTTTTTAGATTTATCGATAAATTATAAAATATTTTTTTTGATATGATTTATAAAATGATGCATTAGTTTGATGAATAATATTTTATTATCAAAAATATCTTATTTTGAAATATTATGATGAAACATGATTGAAAGTATTGATCTTGTTATGCATTATACTTGATTGATTTCGATGCTACATGATTATGTATATTCTTGTCGAATTGGAATATGAAATATGATTGGGAAAAGATTTTTGATTTGAGATGACTTGAACTCTCTACCTGACTATGTAGAGGATCCGCTCAATAGGGGTTAATACGTTGATTGACTAATCTTGAGGATTTATGTCGCAAGCAAATATATGACATGTAGCCAACAAATTCATGACAAACCTCCAGTAGATTCGCAGTTCCTAAGGATTTTGCTGCAAGATGACATGTAACTTATTGTAAGATAATATGTGGTATTATGACTTTTCTGCACGATGACATGCAATCCATTGCAAGATGATACGCGATCCACCGCAAGATGATATGCAGTGTTATGATCTTATTATAAGGATAATATGGTTATAGCTCATGACTGATAAAAATTTGATAATTTAAAAAAAATTAAATTTTTAAATAAAACTCTAATTGTGAAAAGAAAATTGAAGTTGGCATGAATTATGTGTTGATAATACTACAAAATACAAATTGATTTTGAACTAATAAATTTTATATGCTTACTTTCGATAAATGATTGTTTATTTTATTATCTGATTTAATCTAGTTGAAATTTTTATTGCTTATTGGGCTATCTGACTCATTACCCCATATTTTACTATTTTTACAGATTTTAAGAACTAAGATGATACGAAAATATGTATGGAAGAGTGATTAGAAGTAAAATTTTGATACTTTTATTTATTATTAAAAATTTTATTGAATTTGATGTATGATCTTTTGAATATTATTAAATTTATTAAGATATTAGAGTTAAAATTTAGATTATTAAGTTTTGTACTTAATTTACTGACTAATTATTCCATTGTTGCTTCCTGATAGCAAGATGAGATGCCTTGCATACTTGTGGGGAGAGTTCTCTATGAGTCTGTGGTGGTTGCCATGATCCTTAGCTCATGATCTTGGACCAGAGACATGACATAGAATATCATGAAGAATCGAGGAAACCTATTGTGCAACAAGAAGACTCTGTTCTTATCCCATATTAGCTTATTTGGCTCTCTAGCATGATGATCTTACCATGTTGGAGAATATCTACCATGTCCCATTACTTTCCTTTCATGTGATCCATCTTAAATTGTTAATTTCTCCACCTATGAGTTATTACTCCTTTCATGTCCCATTACTTTCCTTTCATGTGATCCATCTTAAATTGTTAATTTCTCCAACTGTGAGTTATTACTCCTTTATTTGTTTTAATTCTTCTCAATATTCTCTTCTTATTAAAAATCTTAAATCTTCTTACCAAAACCAAATCTTCCTCATGATTGGCCTACTTCCACTGATTGATCCAGCATGCTTGCGATCCAATATGTTGGGATTTTGATGCCTCGAATTCGATCAATGGGAGGAAAACCCAAGACAAAAGAAGTATGCAGGAGAAACCCAAATGCGAGAAGCTCGGAGATGCGGCCTGTAGGTGTGCAAGGCCTGTAGACATGGTCCACAGGTGCGTGTAGGCCCACGGGATGCATGGCCCAAGCAGGCGCATGGCCCAGTGTGGGTGTGCGGGTGCATGGCCCAACGTTGGCACCCGGGCGTGCGAGTGCGCGTGCATAGCCCAGCGCAGGAGATTTGATGCGGTCCATCATGGATCGCATGGGATGTCGCGGTCTACGCGGCTGTCGTAGACCACCGCAGTCCATGCTCTAAAAATTATGGTGTACGAGCTCTCTTTGCACGATCGGATGGTGATGGAGTAGATTTTGGGTCTATAAAAGTGGGTGCACAGACCTGAGAATAGTGTGGTGGCCAAAGGTCTTACAGTTACAGTTACGGTTGAGAGCAATAGGAAGCATCTAGGTGCATCAGAGGACCTTGGTATGATAGAACTGAGTCTCTTTGGGAATTTTTGTGAGAGCTTTTGTAAGGGGTGAGAGGTGAGTGCTTTTTGTTGAAAGAGATAGGTTTATGAGAGTTGAGAATGTGTGATCTTCTCTTATAATCATTTTCTTTCATAGTGAAGCCTTTGCATGCCCCATGGAGATAGATTTTGATCTAATCAATGTATTTGATTGTGTTCTCCTTTTATTTCTTCTTTTTTTTTTACCATAACAAGTGGTACCAGATCTCCAATAATTGATATCAAAGCCAGATGATATCAGAGTCATGGTTGTTTAGGTTGCAGCAGTGTCGATCAAGATTGAAGAAGATGGAGAAGTCAGGCTCAATCAAGATGGAGATCAATCAGTATAATAGGAAGAGCAATTTCTTTCTGTGGCAAGCAAGGGTGAAGGATGTGCTCATCCAACAGAGGTTGATTGATACTCTCTTGTGTGAAGAGAAGCCGACTATCATGGAGGTGAAAGATTGGAGGTGGCTCCAGATACAAGTGGTGAGCACGATCTACTTATACTTGAAGGATGATATAGTGATCTATATGCTTGGCGAGACTTGTTCGATGGCAATGTGGATGAAGTTCGAGGAGATGGATATGGCAAAGTCACTCACCAATGCTCTCTTTCTCTAGAAGCAATTCTACCAGTTGTAGATGAGTGAGGGATAGAGCATGCGGAGCATCTCAGCATCTTCCAGAAGATCCTCATCAATCTCCTCAGCATTGGTGAGAGGTTAAGGAGAAGATCAGGGCATTGGTCTTGCTTGCATCGTCTTTTCCTTATTTTGAGTCCTTAGTGACTATTCTTCTAGTAGGAAAGAACATCAAGATGGATGAGATTATTACAGTACTACTCTAGAATGAAGTTTTCAGATGGGAGAACTGAGCCTTAAGTTCATATGACGATTGATTTTGACAATGATTGGAGGTGGTAGTGGTAGAAGATGAAGTGGCAGATGATCACAACGTAGGCGGTCAAGTCCAAGATGATGGACCTAAGCAAGATCAGATGCTATAGATGTGATGAGTTAGGATATCGGGTTAGAGATTACCCGCAGCTCAGAGATCGGATGAAGGCTACTATGGCAATGGTAGGTAGCGATATAAAAGAAAGTGATGATATTCTTCTGACGTCAGAGGTGGTATCTACTTCTCTCTAGTGGATTTTAGATTCCACTTGTTCGCATCATGTATGTCACAGAGAGAAGCTATTTCATATCCTAGAGAGTAGTGAGGGTACTGTTCACCTGTCTGATGGATCAAGCTGTGAGATCAAAGGCAGTGGAATGGTCAGCTTATAGATGCATGATGGAGCAATAAGGAAGTTGAGTGAGATCCGATATATACCTAACTTTAGGAATAATCTGATTTTATTGAGCAGACTGGATTCAAGTGGCTACAGATAGAGAGCTGATGTGGAATCTTGAGGGTCATGCATGGTAATAGGGTTGTGATGAAGAGAAGAAAGTATGGAGGACACTATCTCTTGACAGGAAGTTCAACGTGAGGTAGAGCTTCAGGAGCCAGTGGGAGCCCAGTGTGAGATGGAGCTCTAAGAGCAGATAGATCGGGGATGAGATGGAAGACTCGAGAGGATGACAGGCGATGTTGCAAGGTAAAGTTTCTATTATTGCAGGAGTTAGATGGAGGTTGCATGTTGAGTTGAAGTAGAGATTGTTGAGATTTTGATACCTTAAATTCGACCTACAGGAGAAAAATCCAAGTAGAGAAGCTCGCAGGAGAAACCCAGATGCGAGAAGCTTGGAGATGCAGCTCACAAGCATGCAAGGCCTGCAGGCATGGCCCACAGACATGTGCAGGCCCATGGGATGTGTGGCCCAGGTGCAGCCTAGCATGGTGTGCAGGCACTCATAGCCCAGCTACAAGCATGCGTGGGTGCATGGCCCAAGCAGGCGCACCATGGATCACATGGGATGTTGCGGTCTATGCGGCTCCCATGGATCGCCGCAGTCCATGCTCCAAAAATCATGGTGTATGAGCTCTCTTTGCATGATCGAACAGCGATGAAGCTTGTGCGGTGTGATGTTGTGTGATTGAACGGCCACGTATGTCTGCGAGAAAGATCTAATGATCAGAAAGGTATTAGATGTATGTCCTAGAAGTCAATTATTGACTGATATATTTTTTATTCTATGATATAAATTTATACTTAAACTATTGATTAATTAATAAAGGATAAGTTTTTTTTTTCTATTCAAGTGTTATGTATCCTTGAATCGTCTTTGAAATTGATGTTATGATACATATTTTTAACTGTTAAAAATTTGAGGCATATATGATAGATTCTTAAATTACTTTCGATCATAGGATAGTCATGGAGATGATGATCGATCCAGATAGATCGATGCATGATTTACTTCTTTTGAGATAGATGAGTCTTTAATCTATGGTGTAGAGACGCTGAGCGATGAGTACGGATAGTTGTTAGAGAACTAGTATTGAGCATGATCATATGAGAGATTATATAGATTTCTACTCAATCGTTAGTGATCATCTCGATGCTGTAGTTATGTGACTGATTCTTTGATCTATGGTGTCACAGTTGCTCATAGTGAGGCTACTATTATTTGACTACACATAAGCATTGATTTAATTATGAGTCATTGTAGTGGATGTTGGCTGAAGTTGGTTGAGCTGTGGGAGCAAGGTGTGTATTTAGATGGGATCTATCGACCTTGATAGAGAGGAGTAGTCCTATGAGATTTGAGAAACTAAGTCTACAAATTCATGGCTATAGCAATATGATTGATGAAAATTTTTTTTTATTTAAAATCACTATTGGACTTGAGCTGATCGGATCTATTATATGATTGATGATAAAGTTTGATGATTTATCCATAACCTGTCATCTAGTCAGGACTCTCGATAGAGAGACTGTATCACACATTAACTACACCTAAAGGTTCTTTTTCGATTATGCTGGGTTGCCACTACGTATTGCTAGATATCGCTGATGGATTGTGAGAGCTCAATAGAATTATTTTAGATCAATGATCCTTGTTGAGCTAGAGTAGAACTGTTCCGACCCACTGAAAGAGATTTTAGTGATATCTATGATAGAGATCATGGTATATCTCACTACTAGTCAGAATTAAACCTATAGGATCACACATCAAAGAGAGAAGATCTGGATTGGTTAAAATTGAGCTTATGAAGCACTAATTTGTATGAATTTAGAGAATTCTATTGGGTTCATGTCAACCTTGCTAGTATCTGGGTGAATCTAATTTCTCTTGTGGTTAGTTTGCTTATATGATAAGCATTAGCCAATTCTTATACTTGATTTGGACCTAAATTAAATTTAATTCAATGGGCTCTAATGGTTGGATGCTCAATTTATGGTTTGAATTAAATCAAGAAAGAGTTTCTTGATTTTCTTGATTGAAAATTCATCTTAATTTGATCAAGTATCTTTGAATTAAATTTATAGAATCATGTGGGCTGATTAGAGCATGTTTAATTGGGTCCCATATGATGGGATGCCCAAGCCCAATGTGGGCGTGGGTCTAGGTTAGGTGGTACCTCTTTAATTTGGTTCAAGAGGCTTTAGATTAGAATTTCTAATATGATTATAAGAAAGGATCCTAATTTGATTAGTACTCTCTTATATTGTCTATTTAAAGGACCCTAGCCTTATCTCTCAAATTAATCTCATAATTTTTCTTCCTTGCCACCACCTTCACTGTGCCCAACACCCCCTCTCCTCTCTCTCTAGTCCTCACCCTCTCTCTTTAGGCACCCTCTCTCTTGGATCTTGGAGAGAGGTGGGCGGTAACATCTTGTTGGTGTCAAAGGTTGGTGCCACAAAGTTGTTGTTGTTCTTCTTCCTTTTAAGTTTGTTGGGAGGTTGTTACAATTACTTCTTGATTAGTTTTTGGTTAGTTGAAGGATCAAGAAGGATTTTTGATTTCTTCAAAAATCAAGAAAGAAAGATCAAATAAGGATTGGTTCATTTAAGAATTAAGAAAAAGGGATCAAGGGTTGATCCCTATCCAGGCTTGGTTCAAGTCTATTCAGAGTTTGAGTTCAAGTGAGTTATTTTAAAAGGAGTCAATCCAGATCGGTCTTGTGGATATTCATAGAGAAAGAATACTTGTGTTGCTGATTCAGAACTTACTTAATCTTAAATCCAGAGATTGAATTGGATTCAACCCTAGTTATAGGTTTGAGGCAAAAGAAAAGCGATTCAGGCATGCAACTTGATCACAGGCTTTTATTTCTTTCTACTAAAATCAGTTTTTGTTAATTTCAGTATATGAATTAGACCCATAGATGCTTTCATATGATGAATGCATGCTTAGATTAAAATTATTTTAATCTAATTTTCTACTGTATTTTAGGTTTAGAAAATTATTTTTGAAATCCATATGCACTAGCACCTGTAGAAATCTAATAGTGGTATTAGAGCCACATATTTATATATATAAAAGTAGTATGAAAGTTTTGAAAATTATTTTCAAAATTTTAATTTTATTTTATACATGCGATGTATGTGTTTATATTCAGATTTGAAAGTATTTTAGTTCTGATTTTTAATCATATATATGATATATGAAAGTATGCATAGATTAAAAATTAAATTTCTGCGATCTAAATTTTTTATGTATGCGATATATGATGGTATGTTTAGATCTAAAATTAATTTTTAAAAAATTTAATTTTTTTTATATATGATATATGGTTGCATGCATGTTCTAAAAGTATATCAAGAATCAAAAATTTATTTTTCATGTAATATATTTAGATCTAAAAATTATTTTTATGATCTAAAATTAATATGTGTATGAATCATTAGGCATGGATAGTTTTGCATTAAGATTGCATCTTAGGTTATGATTAGATCATATTGGGTCAAAATCAATGTAGCTATTGATCAAACCGAGTCAAATGTTGATTTGGATTAGATCAATTGAGTTTATGATTCTACAAGTGTTGTAAATTGAGTCGATTAAATCCCATATGTAGAATCTAGTCAACCTAAGGATCTAATTTGGCTTTATGGTTCAAACTTGATTCACTAATTTGACTAATTGAAACCAATAAGCCATTTGGTATCTAAAACAAGTATCGATAAGTGGTTTTTAATTGGAAGGCTACTCACTTAGATAATTTTTGCCTACGATGAGTTAATAGCATATCCTCCCATCGATGTCACTTATCTAGTCAATTGGATGATCGGGTTCATTAGTTGCTAAGGCATTTTATTTTAGCCCATGCCAGTTAGATCGATCATGTGATGACTGATTAGATGAGACCTAATCTAAACCTCTCTAATCAATATTAACCCTTATGGTCTTCAACTATTGTAGAAGTGCGGGTGTGCTACTGGTGTTGACTATTTTTGATTGGTTACAGTGGTTCAGTTGCATTGAAAATATGCAACCACTCTACTAGCAAAGAGTTGCTCCAAGGTGAAGATGGGATTGGGCCTAATATGTGTTATCTGAGGGAGTCAATGATGGCTTTACACCTATTTGTGAATGATGGGTCTGGCTCAACTAAGGAGTGGGGCAATATATGTTATTTGAACTCGCATGACTTAGAGACTAAGTCACCGTAATATGCTTAGAGAAGTATCTGAACAAAGAGTTATCTACGCATTGGTATACATATCATCAAAAACTATTAGGTGAGGTACACGACATCGGTGGGACCGTAGCACCCACTAGAAACCTTGCATTAGTTGCATCGAGTTTTTGTTTTTCATTCAGAGTATCAAAATTCAAAAAAATAGTAGGAGTTTATTTGCATCTAAAACTTTTTAAAGAAAATATAAATTTAAGTACAAATGTCTAATTAGAATCTCTACTCTCGTAGATAAACAATATTGATATCTAACCCTCTAGCCTGCATATTTGAAACCAACCATCTGATTTACATAAATTTTAAGGACTGGCTCAAAAATCTAAGAATAGTCCTGACATATGAAAAGATTGGATATGTACTTGATCAGGATGTCTCAATTTTTTCAGTCTATCCTATGACAGAGCAAAGAGCTGCTCTGGACAAGTAGACGGAGGATGATTTTAGGATAAAATGCTATGTGCTGGCTTTCATGTCAAACAAGTTGTAGAACCAGCATGAGCACATGCCCACTGCTCGTGCCATGATCACTCACCTGCAAAAATTATGTGGTGAGCAGAGCCAGACCACATGCTTCGAATTATCCAAGTGGTTGTTCAATATAAAGATGCGGGAGGGGCAGTTTATCCATGATCATTGTATGATAATGATCAAGGACCTTGAGGAGCTTGAGAAGCTCGGGCTTACTATGCAGAGAGAGTTAAAGGTGGATTTGATCTTCCAATCCTTGACTAATTTGTTTGGATAGTTTATCGTAAACTATCATATGAACAAATTGGATTATAATTTATCCGAGTTGGTCAACATGCTAGTCACTGCTAAGGGTAGCTTAAAAAGTTTAAGAGGCCTTATTTTTGTTGTTGAGCGGACATCTTCCAAAAGAGAGTCTCAAGAGAAGAAAAAAAATAAGCTTGCAAAAAAGTAGAAGAAGAAGAGCAAACTTAAGAAGGATACTCCAAAAAAAGCTGTAGAGAAGAAAAAGTATTTTCACTGCAACTCTGACGGTCATTGGAGGAGAAACTGTCCGTCTTACCTAAAGAGTCTAAAGATAAAAATATTGAAAAATATGTCCTAAAGCCAATTATCTAGGTTATAGATGATTGTGCTCCATACAAGTATATGAATTATAAAATAATAAATATTATCTGGCAGATTCATCATAAGAAATATATCTTCTAAAATAGAACTCATATGTTATGATGAAGTCCTTAGAGCTCCTTCCAAAATGATAAAGAAAGATTTATCATGTAGTTTTAAATCCTGCTCATGATCAAATGATACAATTGTTATAAGGATGATAATTATGTCGAGTGTAGGTCGTTGTATACCATATTGATTGGTTGTTCTCTTTACCAAGGCATGTGGTGACACGGGTATGGTATATGGATGATTTGTAGGAGTATATTTCACTTAGTATGACCACTTTTAGAGCACTCTGTTGTTAAGGGTTGCTTTGATGGGATATGGGTATATTTATCACTCTAACCTGAGACTGCCTTGGTGACTTGCAAGCAGCTTATTGTGCTTTGATGTCGGACTATCTAAATTTTTAATTCGATGATAGAAGATTTTTGGGTATAGTCAAGTACTTGTGAAGTCTGAGTGCGAGTCAAGATGGGATTGACCGCTCTAAGTAAGATTGGAGATGATGCATCACTGTGTTTCAATTCAGTAAAATTTTGGCCAAAGTAGTCCTAATGAGGAGTCATAGAATTTTTAAGGTTGAGACATATTGTGGACCACTCTTTCTGGTTTGATAGTTTAACCCTTAGTCATCCTTGAGCATCAAGTATCAAAGGGATGAATTATACGATAACTATATCCACATGGGTTCTAGAGTGTTGCTGGACATACATTCGATCTATCCGGATATTAGATCTCATTGTTAGATGGTTATATCGATTAGTACAAAAATTAATTTTGTACTATCGACTTAGGTTCGAACCTATGGGGTCACACACATAGAAGTATCTGTCTGATCAAATGGTTGATCGATGGTTATGAATCGTTGAAGGATTTAATTATCAATAAGATTGATGATTAATCCTATGCAAAGGTTGCAATAAATTATTTACTAATGGTTGGTAAATTAAAAAAATAATTAATTAATAATTTGATTGTTAATTGATTCAATTTGATTAAGCAATGAAGATTAAATCAGATTTAATTGAATTGGATTCAATTAGATTGGCTTTGGATTGATTGGATGCATCTCTATTAGATAACAGGACTTGTTCCAATTGATCTCAGGGATGCAAATCAAATTTTAAATTGAATATGATTCAATTAGTTTTATATAGGTTTGAATTGGATCAAATCCTATTAGATAATAGGCTTGATTGGATCAAGTCCTATTATCAAAAACTTTCCTGATATCCATTAAGAATCAATTTCTGGATCAATGAGATTTTTATCTAACTAATTCTCTAATTGAATTGGACCCTAATTGATTTCATAATTGGGCTAGGACCCAATTAGTTAGTTTGTTATAGTTAATTTCTAAATTAGTTAGGATTGGATCCAAGGGTTAGTTAGAGTTGGAACAAGATCTTGAGCCCTATTTAGAATAAGACTTAACCAACTTAAAACCTAAACCCCATATGATATAAACCCTCCATGCTCTATACTCTAATCTCATGCCCCACTAAGATGTGCGCCCCGTCTCTTTTCTTGTATGAAAGAAAGATGCGTCCCTCTTTCTTGTTGTCCAAAAAGAAAAAGAAGGTGAGGGGCATCGAAGAGTTGGACGCCCCATAACCCCATGAGCAAAGTCCCTCTTCTCTTTCCTTCTTGAAAGGGTTTTTGAGAGATTTTACTGCTGATTTTTGGGCATCAAAGAGGGCTTCTCTTGCTGGTTTTATAGCAGAAAATTAAAGAAAAAAAGTTCTTCCCAATGAGAGAAGAAGAAGGAAGAAGAAGGATCTTCTTTCTTATGTGCAGCCTTGAAAAAGAAGGAGTTCTTCTTTCAGATTTTTTTAAAATTTTTTTTAGAATAAAAAGTAGATTAGATCTAATTTTTAACATGAGAATTTAGAGAAAAAATATTCAAAAAATTTGGTTGGATGTTTGGGGCTTCCTAGAGTTCTAGATCAAGGAGAAAAATGGAGAAGAAGAGAGAAGAACGATTCTTCTCTCGGGTTTCTCTTTTGGATTTTTCTAGAATTCAAAAATTCATATGATTTTCAACATGAGAAATTAGATTAGATCTTATTTTTATCATAAAAAAATAGAGAAGAAAAGTTCTTCTCAAAGGCGTGAAAGGAAGGGAGAATGGTTCTCTCTTATACGTGAAAAAATTGAGAAGAAAGAGTTCTTCTCTTAATCTCTATTGTAGAGATCTGATGCATGAATCCAGAAAGAAAAGGAAGAAATTTTTTTATTCTTCATCTTCTTCATAATTTCTCTTAGATCAGCCAAAGTATGGTGTCTTCGCGAGCTAGCACTCCCGAAGAGATCGATCAGTATAAGGGCTTGATGTGGATATCCGTGGAGACCGGACGCGTGTGCGGCTGTCAAGCATCATGAAGAATCAAGTACCATAAATTTTGAATGTGGTGATCTACTATCCATACTCAGATATGAGGTTTTGATCTCAATTAATATTTAGATGTGATCTAAATATAAATTACATATGATCTAATTACATATAGATATGATCTATATTTGCTGAATTTTAGATTTTAGTTTTAGATATATGCATATTAGTTCATGTCATGGATCCTGTATGATGATTTTAGATTTGATCTATGTATGTATTGTAGATTAAATTATTTAATATATATATGTTTCACTGTAAAATTTTAAAAATATATGCACGAACCCCATCACGCTTCCCTTCAAATGGTATCAGAGTCAGGTTCATTATGACATGAATATATTTGCATGTAGAGTTGAAATCTAAATTTAGCAATGCATGAGATGTGTTATGATCTAATTTTAGATATGATCTAATGTAAAATCAGATCTAATATAATTTAGATTTGATCTAAATTTTTGTATATATGATATGTGAATTAGATTAGATGTTCTGAGTAGTAAAGTACTCAAATTGGATAATCACCAGGCCGTCTGGTCATAGGAGCAAGTAAGGTTATATGATCCTCTCTTTTCATTCAATGGGGTGCTCTTCATGGTGTGTACAGATGTCACTGTGAGGTCCCATAGAAAAGAATGCAGAAGAAAGAACTTACTTTTCTGCAAAATCTTAGATGTTGAAATCGTAAGATTTGTTGTATGTGATACAAAGTATGAATTGTATGAAAAGTGAAACATCTAATCTATATGATTAAAATTATTTTAATCATAAAAATAAAATTTAAAATCATAAAATATTTATATATGATCTAAAGTTTGTTATGATTGATTTTATTTCAGTTTATGCAAGAATTTTCAGATCTGAAACTATTTAATACGTATTGGCATGCCAACTGAGCCGACTAATTTTGAACTGAGTCGATCCAGTCTCCTATTTTAACCAGTTCAGTGTTGACTGACCCGACCCAGTTATCTCAGGCCAAACAGTAATGGTTACTCTTTATAATTAGTTTGTCGATCAAGTATTAGACTTAGTCGACTCACTGAAGTGAGTCCACTTAGTTCAGGGGTGAGCTCATCTAGTTTTCGAAATAAAAAATTTTGCATAAAATGATGTAAAATTATTTTATAAAATTAAAATAGTTTCAATTAATAACCTTAACTCATGTTAATGGTATACTTAATTAAGAATTAAAAAATATATTTTAGATCTAGAATTATGATTAAAGATCTAATGACATTGCATAAAACATGAGGCATGGGATAGCTCAAATCAGATCCTTTTAATTGGGTTAAACCTAAGGTTAGAATCAAAGACTTAATGGACTGAAAGAATAGTTGATCCAATCTAACCAATAGTTAATTTAGATTAGATCAAGGGTACTCTAGATCAAAAGTAATAGTTGTAAATGGTCGAGTTCATATCTTTGATTAAACCAAATAGACCTTGATTGAGGCTCAAAGGTTAAGCCCGAGTTATTAGGCTAATTAGATCGTTAGGTGACTTGAGTTGACTCATGTTGTTAAGGTTAATCAGTATAACTGATTTAGGTGCCCTGGATCGACTTGTCGGTTAGACTGACTTGTCTCTAGTCCTTCTTATGATTTGATGAAGTCAGTGGAAGAATTTATGATGTGCCAGTTGGATCCGTTAGTCACTAGTCCTTTTCATGATTTGGTGAGGTTAGTGGAAGAATTTATGACTTGTAGGTTGACTGACATCTTCTAAAAGATTTAATCAAATCTTCTAAATTATTTGGTTCATAAAATGAGCTAGTTATGGGGATAACTAGATCATAGCCTCCCATTATTTTTGATTGACATTGCAGGTGCCATCCATCTGGTGTTCTTTCTGAATGATAGAATTATCATTCATCATATGATGACTCTGTTGAACTATCTGATGGTGGTCAGGCTGACTGAGCCATCCTTAGGCCTGATACTTTGGATTGAATCACTAAGTAGGTTCATGTTAATGGTTGGACCTAATCAGGACTTTCAGTGGAGGCCCATCGCTTACTGAAATAAAATCTGAGATGAAATTAAATAATATAAATTATTTGGAGAATCAATTAGTTGAGAACCTACCCATGGATGCATATGGATTGATCGAGCCATCCTTGGGCTTATATGCAGTCTATGTGAATTCTAGTACCCGCTAAGAAATTAAGGTAATTTCTCAAATTGGAGGTAGAGGCTAACAATTTGTATAAAATAGTGAGAGAATCTTTCGACTAAAGTTCAAGTCTTTAGGCTTAAAATAGTTCATATACTAATAGATCAATTATTCTCTTTTCAAAAATGGCTAAAAAATTATCGCTCTCTCTATTGTTGACAGTGAAAATATTATCAGACCTAACTTCGATAGCCAGTATCAGAAGTTGAGTGTAGTTTTAGAGCTAATTGATCAAAAAGTCTCAGGTTAATCCAAACAGGCTTAAAAGAGAAATCAGCAAATGATTGCTGGTCAAGATAATTATATGATAACTCTTTAAAGTTTCTCTATTGATAATATTATTATCTGGGTATAGGATACCGACAGTACAAGTCATGTTTGTAAATAGTTACAAAATACTTCAGAATAGTAGAAGATTTGAAAATGGCAAGAGACTCCTGAATGCAAGACATGGAAGTCTGCTCCAGTCTTAACATTAGGAATCGTCGAGCTTGTTCTCAATTCTGAAGATGTCATTTTAAGTGATTGTCACTATTGTCCAATCTTATTGATAGTATCAATAAGTATGATTATTGTAATATCATTGTGAATGATACTACAATAATGAGTAGATAATTGAAAATAACATAAACTCAATACCATAGCCTGTTAGTGTAATGTACACATCTGACTAGCATTCTAGATTAGATAATATCACTGAAGCCTTCTTTGGCATAATTGGCTTAGTCACCTTTTATTGGAAAGGATGAATGAGCCAACAATGTTTTGAGTTTGGTACACATTGATGTATTTACACTCATGAATATTAGTACCAAAAGAGGGCTTACTACTTCATTAAAATCTCTGACGATCTATTTTGACATGATTGCATCTTGCTTATGAAGCACAATCTGAATCGATTGAAGTATTCAAATGATTCCATAATGAGGTAGAAAAATAAACTGCAAAGAGTATTAGAATTCATCGGTTTGACTGATGAAGTGAATACCTTTACAGTAAGTTTTGACATATCTTGGAGAAAATTAGATTCTCTCTTAATGAACCTCTCTTAGGATATCACTATTTAAAAAAAATATCTAAAAGGAGGAATCAAACTTTGTTAGACATGATTCGATCCACTGTGGGGTTTGCTAGTCTGCCTGAGGTTATGTTTTAAAAACTATTTGATATGTGCTCGAGAACGTTCTGAGCAAATCGATCACCAAATCTCCATATCAAATATGGTCTTGGATAATTTGATACTCACTTATTTGGAGTGTTAGACTTATGTGAAATGTTCACAAACTGACTAGCTTGGATCTTGGTCTGATAAATATTATATTAAAGATATTTTTTCTACCTTCCTGATATACGTGAGATGTTCATATATCTTAACGCATTCTTTTTGAAAAAAAAATTTCTTGATGAAAGAACTGATGCCGTTAAGACCAAATTTGGTGAAGCTTGATAGGTAGAGGAACTGACTCTGACATAAACCAATAGAATCGAAATTGATTAGATCAATTTCAGAGCTCAATGTAAAGGCATCCTTGAGTAGATATGGTAGAGTATCGTATCAGCCGAATAGATACTTCAATTTTTAAGTTCAAGATAGAGATTTGATCTTCCATACGAATGCAATATAGGGATCTAACTTTAAGAAGTGACTTAGAGCTATTAAATTTGAAATGAAGTCTATAAAGATCGACAATGTATGGACATTCGTTGATTTACCTGAATGGATAAGACCCATAGGGTGTAAGTAGATTTTAAAATAGATTAAAGGCACAGACAGAAAGGTGTAGACCTATTTAGTTCTGTCTGGTTGCCAAAAAATTTCATCAAAGTTATAGTACTGACAATGACAAGATGTTGCCCAGCTATGCAACCCAAGAGGGGGGGTGAATTGGGTTTCTAAAAATTTTAAGCCCAACTGATTACTTATGAAGAACAAAACAAAGACTTTAATTCAATATTAATTACCTAAAGCAGGAATGCAAGAATATAATAAAGAAATAAAGTGAAGCGATAAAGCACACCACAAACACAAGGATTTATAGTGGTTCGGTGCTAACCTTGCACCTACATCCACTCCCCAAGCTCCTACTTGGGAATTTCAATCCACTATACTTTGTATTCAATCTGAATACAAAACATCGAAAACTCCGACACTAGCTATCCCAAGCTAGATCACTTGTTTCTCGGGTACAAGTAAACCCAAAACACTCCAATTTTAGGTTCGGATCAACCTTTCCTTGTTTTGGAAATCCTCCAAAAATAAGAACAAAAACTCACAAAGAGTTAGAAAATTTTGAGCACAGATTAATACAATAACAGCTCCTTTAAATGAGCGAATATAACAATAAAAATTTTACTCAAATGAAGAACCCCTTTTCGGATTTTCTCAAAGTGGATGAACGCTTGAACGAATGCTTGAGAAGAGGTTGTTTGTTGATTGAAGATCTTTTGAAAGCTTTGAAAGATCTCTAGATCAAGGTTGAACAATAGGCTTGAAAGATCCTCTTGAATGCTCTTGCTTTTCTCTTTCACAATCTCTCTTGTATATTGTGGATCCTCTCTCTTTTTCTTTTTGGATATTTCATTGATCTCAGGCTTTTTCGTGCAAATTTCGGATCCTCTCTTCTGTTTTTCTCATTTTTGATTTCACGTTTGATCTGCTATTTAATCTGCAATTTCTTTCACCATTTAAAGCATTTTATGACATTAGAAGCAAGAGAAAACAATTTAGACAGATAAAGAGCCATTAGAGCAATTTTAGGAAGCATAAAAGGCAATTAAAATGGACAAAAAAATAGCCGTTGCTGACATTTTCCGTCGCAGGGGTCGACTCATGAGTCGACTCATGCTTCAGGGGTCGACTCATGAGTCGACCTCTGTTGCAAAAACCAGAGAATGCATTTCTGGAAATTCTTGGCTCAAATCAGCAGGGGTCGACTCATGAGTCGACTCATGCCTTGTGGGTCGACTCATGAGTCGACTCACAGGTCGTGCCAAGCCAGAAAACTAGTGTGCCAAGGAGAATTTTTGCGTGCCAATCAGCTCACAGTGCCATGAGTTGACTCATGAGTCGACTCATGCACTTCAAACCTTCATAACTTCAAAAATATAAGTCCAAACACAATGAAATCTTCACCAATAGATTTCAAATCATTTGTTCTACCAAATGGTACTATCAAATCAGGATTTTAGTGAAATTATAATTTTACCCTTGAAGAGCATAAGGACTTTTTCATTTTAAAATTATTTGTATCCCTTCAATCTGCTTTGTAATCATCAAAATCAATCTAGGAGCAACACAAGATGGTTTCTTTGTGACAATCCTCAAGTCTATTCAAATTGAATCAAGCTTCTCGTAGTTGGAACATATGTTTTGAATATATAATTTCATTAAGAATAAAACAAAATTTTGTATGTACAAATAGATTGATAGTTATGTAAAAGTATTCTTTATGTTGTTTGGATGAAATTTTCTTAATCAAAAATCAACTTTAGAAAGATCGATTGAAAGGAGAACTTGACTGACCCATTGACTAGAGCAATCGAATCTAAAGAGTTCAATGATCTAAAATGAAAGATGGATATTTGATACTGATCTGATTGACTTTAATCCAAGTAGGAGTTGTTGAAAAATATATCCTAAAGCCAATCATCTAGGTTGTACATGATTGTGCTCCATACAAGAGTATGAATTATAAAATGATAAATATTATCTGACAGATTCATCATAAGGAATACATCTTCCAAAATAGAACTCATATGTTATGATGAAGTCTTTAGAGCTACTTCCAAAATGATAAAAGAGGATTTATCGTATAGTTATTAAATTCTACTCATGTCTAAATGATACAATTATTATAAAGACGATAATTGTATCGAGTTTAGATCGTTGTATGCCATATTGGTTGGTTATTCTCTTAACTAAAGCATGTGGTGACATAGGTATGGCATATAGGTGATTTGTAGGAGTATATTTTACTAAGCGTGATCACTCTCGGAGTACTCTGCTATCAAGAATTGCTCTGATGGGATATGGGTATATGTGTCCCTCTGACCTGAGACTGTCTTGGTGACTTGTAAGCAACTCACTATGTTTTGGTACCGGACTATCCGAATTTTTAATTCGATGATAGAAGGTTTCTGGGTATAGTCAGGTACTTATGAAGTTTGAGTGTGAGTCAAGATAGGATTGACCGCTTCAAATAGAATTGGAGATGATGCATCACTGTGTTTTAATTCAGCAAAATTTTGGCCAAAGTAGTTCTAGTGAGGAGTCATAGAATTTTTAAGATTGAGACACAATGTGGACCACTCTTCCTAGGTTGACAGTTTAACCCTTGTCATCTTTGATTATCAAGTGTCAAAGGGATGAATTATATAGTAACTATATCCATATGGGTTCTAGAGTGTTGCTGGGCATACATTCGACCTATCCAGACATCGGATCCCATTGCTAGATGGTTACATCGATTAGTACAGAAATTATTCTTGTGCTACTGACTTAGATTCGAACCTATGGGGTTACACATATGGAAGTACCTGTCTGATCAAATGGTTGATCGACGATTATGAATCACTGAAGGATTTAATTATCAATAAGATTGATGATTAATCCTATACAAAGGTTGCAATAAATTATTTACTAATGGTTAGTAAATTAAAAAAATAATTAATTAATAATTTGATTATTAACTAACTTAATTTGATAGAGCAATGGGGATTGAATTAGATCTAATTGAATTGGATTCAATTAGATTGACTTTGGATTGATTGGATGCATCTCTATTAGATAACAGGACTTGTTCCAATTGATCTCAGAGATGCAAATCAAATTTTAAATTGAATATGATTCAATTAGTTTTATATAGGTTTGGATTGGATCAAATCTTATTGAATAATACATTTGATTGGATCAAGCCCTATTATCAAAAATTTTTTTGATATTCATTAAGAATCAATCCCTGGATCAAGGGGGTTTTAATCTAACTAATTCTTCAATTGGATTGGGGTCTAATTGATTTCATAATTAGGCTAGGACCCAATTAGTTAGTTTGTTATAACTAATTCCTAAATTGGTTAGGATTGGGTCCAAGGGTTAGTTAGAGTTGGAACAAAATCTTGAGTCCTATTTGGAATAGGACTTAACCAACTTAAAACCTAAACCCCATATGATATAAACCCTCCACGCCCTACTCTCTCTTAACATGAGAAATCCCATGCCCCACTAAGATGTGCTCCCCCTCTCTTCTCTTGCGTGAAAGAAAGAGGCATCCCTCTTTCTTGTCACCCAAAAAGAAAAAGAAGGTGAGGGATGTCCCACAACCCTATGAGCAAAGTCCCTCTTCTTCTTCCTTCTTGAAAGGATTTTTGAGAGATTTTGCTGCTAGTTTTTGGGCATAAAAAAGGGCTTCTGTTGCTGATTTTATAGCAAAAAATTAGAGAAAAAAGTTCTTCCTAATGAGAGAAGAAGAAAGAAGAAGAAGAGTCTTCTTTCTTGTGCGCATCCTTGAAGAAGGAGTTCTTCTTTCAGATTTTTTTTCAATTTTTTTTAGAATAAAAATTAAATTAGATCTAATTTTTAATATAAAAATTTAGATAAAAAATATCAAAAAAATTTGGTTGGGTGCTTGGGGCTTCCTAGAGTTTTAAATCAAGGAGAAAAATGGAGAAGAACAGAGAAGAATGGTTCTTCTCTTGGGTCTCTCTTTTGGATTTTTTTAGGACTCAAAAATTTATATAATTTTTAGCATGAGAAATTAGTTTAGATCTGATTTTTATCATAAAAAATTAGAGAAAAAAAGTTCTTCTTAAGGGTATGAAAGGAAGAGAGAAAGGTTCTCTCTTATGCGTAAAAAATTTGAGAAGAAAGGGTTCTTCTCTTGATCTCTATTGTAGAGATTTGATGCGTGGATCCAGAAAGAAAAAGAAAGGGTCTCTTTATTCTTCATCTTCTTTATGATTTCTCTTAGATCAGCCAAAGCATGATGTCTTCACGAGCTAGCACTCCTAGAGAGATCGATCAGCACAAGGGCTTCGTGTGGATACCCGTAGAGGCCGGACGCATGTGTGGCTGTCAAGCATCATGAAGAATTAAGTACTACAGATTTTGAATGTGGTGATCTACTATCCATACTCAGGTATGATGTTTTGATCTCAATTAATATTTAGATATAAACTAAATATAAATTAGATATGATCTAATTACATATAGATATGATCTATACTTGCTAAATTTTAGATTTTAATTTTAGATACATGCATATTAGTTCATGTCATAGATCCTATATGATGATTTTAGATTTGATCTATGCATGCATTATAGATTAAATTATTTAATCTATGTATGTTTCGCTATAAAATTTTAAAAATGCATGCACGAACCCCACCACGCTTCTTTTCAAAAAAAAGGTGAACAACCTTCTGAAAGTGTGCTCATAATAGAATCTAACCTAACGATTTCTTCTACTTCTAGTTAGGTATTGGATTTTGATTTTAGTGCTCATATATGTACTTCAATACAGAGTCTAATAGGAAGTAGGAGGTTGAGACAAGATGACATTATGCTTTGGATCGGTAATGAAGCAAAAATTATTGCAGAAGCCATTGGAACCCACCCTCTTCGATTACCGTCAGGGTTTAGATTAGATTTAAAAGACTGTTATTTTATTTTTATAGCTAGCCGAAGTTTGATTTTGGTCTTTATACTAGCACAGGATGGATTTATTTTTTAATTTAATAAAGATTATTGTTTTATTTATTTTTAAAATAAATTGATTGCATCTGATCTTTTGATTGACAGTCTTTATCATTTGCATGTTGATGCTAATGTGAATCTAAATGAGCAAGTAGTGAGTGCCATAGGCTAAAAGAGATCCAGAGATGTGTTTAACCATAAGTGTTTATGGCACCGTAGGTTTGACCATATTGGAAAGGACAGGATAAACAGACTGAAAAAGGATGGGATTCTTGACTTGATTAAATCTGAGTCAATTCTGGCTTGTGAATCATGCTTTTGAAGAAAAATGGCTAAGTTACCCTTTATAGGACAATGGAAAAGGACCACTGAGCTACTATTCCTGGTACATACCGATGTGTATGGCTCATTTGATGCACAGATCAGGGGTGTTATAGTTACTTCATTACTTTTACTGATGATCTGTCACAGTATGGATATGTATTTTTTTTGAAACATAAGTCTGAAGTCTTTGAAAGGTTCAGAGAATTTAGGCATGAGGTAAACAAGCAAGCAGGTAAACCCATCAAGATCCTTCGATCTAATCGAGGAGGAAAATACCTAAGTGTTGAATTTCTGAGATATCTTAAGGAGAACGGCATAGTCTCTTAATGGACTCCTTATGGCATGCCTCAACTCAATGGGATATCTAAAGAAGAAATAGGATCCTATTGGATATAGTCTGATCTATAATGAGCTTCACCAATTTATCCTTATTTTTTTGAAGACATGCCTTACTTACCGTGATGCATATACTAAATAAGATTCTTTCTAAATCTGTTCCTACCACATCATATGAGATATGGTATGGTAAGAAGCCAATTCTAAGTTACTTAAGGATTGGAGATGTTCAACCTATGTTAAGAGATAGAAAGCTGACAAGTTAGAGGATAGATCTATTGTAGCTCGATTTATAGGGTATCTCAAGGAATCCATGAGGTACTATTTTTATTTTTCACATGATCATAATATGATTATGAGTTACAATGCTACATTTCTAAAAAAAATAATTTATCCAGGATAGTGGTAGTGGGAGATTAATTGAGCTCGACGAGAATATTTCTGAAGAGCAATGAGCTATAGATTCTCAGAAATCCATCCTTGATGAGCCAGTAGTTAATGTTCCACCTTCACCTCATAGATCAACTAGAATTTACTATCCTCCTAAAAGATACATGGGTACGCTAAAAGGGGATGTAAAGAAAGCATTTCTTGTGGGAGATGGGAGTCATGATGACGATCCTAGTATCTTTGACATGGTGATGTCTGACATCGATTTCAAAAAATGGTTAGATGCAATAAAGTCAGAAATTGACTCAATACACTTGAATCAGGTATGAACCTTAATAGATCTATCAAAGAGAATTATTCTCATTGAGTGTAAATGGATCTACAAAAGAAAAATAGATATCGATGGTAAGATAGAGACCTATAAGACAAGACTGGGGGTGAAAGATTATAGTCAGTGTGAAGGCATTGACTATCATGACATTTTTTCATTTGTAGCCATTCTAAAATCTATTTGTATATTGCTTGCTATTACAGCTTACAATGATTATAAAATTTGAAAGATGGATGTGAAAACTACTTTCCTGAATGGATATCTTGTGGAGGATATTTATATGCAGCAGCCTCTGAGTTTCACATATGATGATAGTGATCATCGAGTTTGAAGTTGCAATGGTCCATCTATGGACTAAAGTAGATTTCTCAGAATTGAAATCTTCATTTCAATGATGCAATCAAATCATTTGATTTCATCAAAAATAAAAAAATCTTATATTTATAAAAGAGTCAGTGGGAGCGCATTTATTTTTTTCATACTATATGTGGATGATATCTTCTTTATTGAGAATGATATTTTCATACTGATCTCGATCAAAATTTGGTTATCTATGAAATTCTCTATGAAAGATCTAGGAGAAGCATCCTATATCCTTGGGATAAAGGTCTATAGAAATAGATCTAGAAAGATACTTGACTTATCACAAAAGCTGTATATAGAAAAAATACTGAAACGGTTCAACATTGAAAACTTCAAAAGAGATTTACTATCCCTTAGGTATGGTATTTGACTCTCCAAGATAATATATCCTATCACTTCTAAGGAGATCGAGCGCATGAGTAGAATCCTTTATGCTTCGATGATAGGGAACCTCATGTACATCATGCTATATATTCGACTTGATATTATCCTTGCTGTGAGTGTCACAAGCAAGTTTTAATCGAATCCAAGCGAGAAGCATTGGATAGCTATGAAGAACATCCTTAAGTACTTACGAAGGACTAAAGATTTATTTTTGATCTTTGGAGAAGCATTTGAATTGCGAATTGAGAGTTATACAAATTTAGACTTTACGTCAGATCCTGATGATAGAAAGTTTACATCAGGATATGTGTTCATTTGTAATGGTGGTACAGTCAGCTGAAAGTATTCTAAACAGAGCATCATCGCAGATTTGACCATAGAGACTAAGTATGTTGCTGCTTTGGATGCTGCAAAAAAAGGCTTTTGGTTCAAAGTTTACTGCAAAATTTGGTGTCATGACATCAGATGCCACACCACTATACTGCGACAACAATGGAGCTATAGTACATGCTAAGGAGCCCCAGTCTTATAAAAAATCCAAATACATTAAGCGGTGGTTCCATATCATATGCGACTATCTCGAGAAGCAATATGTTGAGGTATGAAGAGTAGACTCTGTGGATAACGTGAAAAATCCACTGACAAAGCAGTTGAACTAGCCTAAAATAGAAGCTCACCTTATGAAGATGGACTTAGATTATTGACCAATTGACTTTAGTCCAGGTGGAAGATTGTTAGATGTATGTCCTAGAAGCTAATTATTGGCTGACATATTTTTTATTCTATAATACAAATTTGTACTTAAACTATTGATTTAATCAATAAAAGATAATTTTTTTTTATCCAAGTGTTATATATCCTTGAATCATCCTTGAAATTGATGTTACGATACATATTCTCAACTGTTGAGAATTAGAGGCATATATGATCGATTCTTAAATTGCTCCCGATCATTGGATGGTCATGGGGAGATGATCGATCCAAATAGATCGGCATACGATTCGCTTCCTTCGAAATAGATGAATCTCTAATCTATGATATAGAGATACTAAGTGACGAGTATGAGTAGCTATTAGATAATAACTAGTACTGAGTATGATCATACGAGAGATCATATAAATTTTTATTCAATCATCAGTGATCATCTCGATGCTATAGTTCTGTGATTGATTTTTTGACCTATGGTGTCACAGTTGCTCGCAGTAAGGCTATTGTAGTTTGACTATACATAAGCATTGAGTCTTTGTAGTGGATATTGACTGCAGTTGATTGAACTATGGGAGCAAGGTGTGCATCTAGATAGGATCTATCGACCTTGATAGAGAGGAGTAGTCTTATGAGATTTGAGAAGCTGAGTCCACAAGTCTATAGCCATAGCAGTATGATTGATGGAAAAAGATTTCTACTTGAAATCACTATTGGACTTGAGCTGATTGGATCTATCATATGACTGATGATGAGATTTGACGATTTATCTATAATCTACCATTTAGTCAGGACTCACTATAGAAGAACTGTATCATATATTAATTACACCTAGAGATTTTTTTTCGGTTCTACTGGATTGCCTCTACATATTACTAGATGTCACTGATGAATTATAAGAGCTCAATAGGATTATTTTAGATTAATGATCCTTATTGAGCTAGAGTGAAACTATTCTGACCCACTGAAAGGGATTTCAGTGATATCTATGATAGAGATCATGGTATATCTCATTATCAGTCAAAATTGAACCTATAGGATTACACATCAAAGGGAGAAGATTTGGATTGATTAAAATAGGGCTTATGAAGCACCAATTTGTATGGATTTAGAGAATTCTATTGGATTCATGTTAATCTTGCTAGCACTTGGGTGAATTCAATTTTTTTTATGGTTAGTTTGCTTATATAAGAAGCATTAGCCAATTCCTACACTTGATTTGAATCGAAATTGAATTTGATTCAATAGGCTCCAATGGTTGGATGCTCAATTTATGACTTGAATTAAATCAAGAAAGAGTTTTTTAATTTTTTTTTATTGAAAATTCATCTTGATTTGATCAAGAACACTTAAATTTATGGAACTATGTAGGCTGATTAGAGTATATTTAATTGGATCCCATATGATGGGACGCTTAAGCCTAAAGTGGGCATGGGTCTAGGCTAGGTGGTGTCCCTTTGATTTGATCCAAGAGGCTTTAGGCTAGGATTTCTAATATGATTAGAAGAAGGGATTCTAATTTGATTAGAACTCCCTTATATTGTCTATTTAAAGGACCCTAGTCCTACCTCTCAAATTAATCTCATAGTTTTCTTTCTTTGCCGCCACCTTCACTGTGCCAACACTCCCTCTCCTCTCTCTCTAGCCCTCATCCTCTCTCTCTCTCTAGACATCCTCTCTCTTGGATTTGGAGAGAGGTGGGCGGCAACATCTTGTTGGTGTCAAGATTTGGCGCCACAAAGTTATTAGAGTTCTTCTTCTTCCTCTCAAGTTTGTTGGAAGGTTGTTATAACTACTTCTTGATTAGTTCTTAGTTAGTTGAGGGATCAAGAAGGATTCTTGATTTCTTCAAAAATTAAGAAAGAAAGATCAAATAATGGTTGGTTCATTCAAGAATTAAGAAAATGGGTTCAAGGGTTGATCCCTATCCAAGTTTGGTTCAAGCCTATTCAAGATTTGAGTTCAAGTGAGTTGTTTCAAGAGAAGCCAATCCAGATCGGTCTTGTGAATATCCATAGAGGTAGGATACTTGTGTTGTTGATTCAAAACCTGCTCAACTCCAGATCCAGAGATTGAATTGGATTCAATCTCAATTACAGGTTTGAGGCAAAAAAAAAGTGATTCAGATATGTAACTTGATCACAGACTTTTATTTCTTTCTATTAAAATTAGTTTATATTAATTTTAACATATGAATTAGATTCATAAGTGCTTTCATATGATGAATGCATGCTTAGATTAAAATTATTTTAATCTAATTTTTTACTATATTTTGAATTTAAAAAATTATTTTTAAAATCTACATGCACTAGGACATGTAAAAATCCAAAAAAAGGTTCACAAGTCCTGTTGAAAGCTTGATTTCGATATGGAGTGGATTTTGGGCCTATAAAAGTGGGTGCATGGACTTAAAAATAATGTAGCGGCCAGCGATCTCATGGTAGCAGCTGAGAGCAGTAGAAAGCATCCAAGGGCATCAGAGGACATGATACGGTAGACTTGAGTCTCCTTAGGGATTTTTGTGAGAGCTTTTATAAGGAGTGAGAGGTGAGTGCTTCTTGTTGAAAGAGATAGGTTTATGAGAGTTGAGAGTGTGTGATCTCCTCTTGTAATTATTTTTTTTTATAGTGAAATCTTTGCATACCCCATGGAGGTAGATCTTGATTTAATCCATGTATTTAATTTTATTCTTCTTTTATTTATTTATTTTTTTTTCTGCTGCAACAAATGATACCAAATCTCCAACACAATAGACCATTAAATTCAGTCTCTCTTGGCATGCCGAATGAAGCATAATAGGATAGAGTACCAAAGAAGCACTAGGGCACCGCTGTTAGTGAACATGATGATCATCTCAATTAGGATGATCTTATGTTAGTTGAGAAAAAAAAGAATATGGTCAGGAAAGAACTTAATTCATGCAAGGAAGTTCCGTCACAGTTGCAAGGACATGAAGTGGCTAAGTAAGGCTTCTAAACAAGGCAACATATTAGCTAAAAGATTAGCATGTGACGCTACAATTGGAGCCGCGTGATAGCTAATATATGAAATACTAAAAATTTATTTCATGAATTTAGCCAAATAGTGGCTGATGTAACGTAGTCATACTTACACGCCATCCTTGGTAGCTTGGAATGTCATGCAGTTATATTTATCAAATGCCATCCCAAAAGGATCAAATAATGCTGAAAGATTTATTCATCATGGCAAAAGCACCTAGAGGTAGTATGCAACTTGGCTTGAAATGGCTGATCAATATTTAGCAAAATTATCTAGTAGATATCATTTAAATCAGCTTGAAAAAGCTTATTCACCAAACATAAAAATATTTGAGGGTCATTGATTGGACTGGATTGGAAAAAGCTAATTAACCAAAGAAAAAGATGTATAGGAAGCATGGTTAGAATTGGTCAAAAAGGATGATTAGTTAATTTAAAATAGTTGATTGATCCAAGAAAATAGGCTGAAATTGATCTTGACTAACAATAATGGTCATAATCTTCCACCTACATCAGGGCATATTCCTCTCAATTTTTGTTTGGATTAGATATCAAGGGCACGTGCACCAAAAAAGGGAAGACTGTTAATAATGGTCCATCTTTCAAAAATTTGTAGCATCACCACATGTTTTTGTTCATTAAATAAAAAAGTTTCAAATCAAACATTGCAATGATCAACAAACACAATCAACATGCATAATAAATGGACAATGAGCAGAAATTCATTATCATGGCTGATAGATATGATTGATCTTCTCAAATGATGGTCATTATCATGGTTGATAAGCATAATCAACCTATAAAAATTATAGCCTTTGTTATGACTAATAGGTGTGCTTGACTAATTGTGATCTATATCATGGTTAATAGGCATGATTTGCAGGCTACATGTTATAGAGAATACAATAGTCAAAATATTTAATTGATTGATCATGTACAATAGCTTGCGATTATGGCTGACTTAGCATTTCTTATTGTTGATGAATTCAGCGATAGCATATATATATTTCGCTCAAAAAAATATTCATTTTCATTGAGCTATAGGAGGCAATTTTTAAACCTAAAAAAATAATTAATCATCAAATCAATTATATTGATGAAGATTTAGTTAATCAATTATGTCTGAATACATGGAGTAAGCATAGTTAGCCCCTTGTCACTCATACAAGAGGCTACATGTGAGAAATTATGGAAATTAAAGCAAGAGTAAGTTATCAATACAATGAACTACTGACAACCATGAAGAGGAAGTTATCAGGATAAGAAATCATCTAAAGAGGGTAGATATTGCCAAAAATAGCTATCAATCTATAACATAAGAAGAGGAAGAAGGCTTTATTTGAGATCTCTCACATTGCACTCATGGATAATTGATGTCAAAACCAACAAGGATAAGGACTTATACCTCCTTTGTGTACCATAATGAGTGTTGAAAGGATTTTTCATCCCTGACCCTAGTCTGGCATTCTTTATATATCTTCACCTTGGAGAAGATCAACTCAGAATTCAGAGAATTCTGTATCCTTAATAATTTTTGGCTTATCCAATTCTCTGTCATCATGACCCTTCCATCTTGGAGAATAATTGTCTCGTACTCAATTAGTTTCTTTTCATATAACAATCTTTTAGTAGTTGGTTTCTCTAGATGTGAGTTACTTCTTCCTTGTTTATTTCTTTGCAATGTTCTCTTCCTATTAGAAATTTTAAGTTCTTTTTCTAAGGTAAACTAAACCTTGTCTCCTGATTGACCAAACTTTACCGATCAACCAGATTGATTTAGCATGGCATTGACCTAATGGACCACAAGTTTAGGTCCTCCAGGGAACACTATCCTTCTAATTGTTTATTATTGTAGTTTTTGATAATAGTAAGTGTCCAAGATCTCCAACAAACTCTTTAAATTCTTTTTTGAAAGAAGATCAGCTAACTCCTCATTTTCAATCATTGCAGGAAGCTTGTGCACATGTGGTTTGTTTGTGCATTCAAATCAGGGCTCTATGCTCACCATGTTTTGTGAGGTTGTCCTTAAGAATTGTCTAGTTTATAGCATACCTCTAAGTCTCTCAAACTTATGTACTATTATGGGAGCAATAGTGACACTTATATTTCTAATCATGGGTTTATATCTCTATAGTGACCAAAGTATTAGTCTAGCCATAGGTTGGTACAGCATCAGGATATGATTGTCCTAACTCTTGGGACAATCTGGCATCGATCCTTGTACTGTACTAGGATTTTTTTAAAAATATTTTTATCTTTTATTATCATAAATACTTTTAATAGATATTTAAACATTTAAAGGGCTTTAAATATTTTGTTTTAATTAATTGTGGAGTATATCATGCAAGATCTAGGTGTTCATGATGCTAGATCATAGTATGGGTAGGCTAGATTTAGACAGAGCCTGAATCTCTCTCTTTCTCTCTAATGGGTACTCTTTTAGAAATAATGATTCAAATAATCTAGAATTTACATAAGAATCACAACAAACAAAATACATAAATGACATTGATTACTAAGATATAAATGAATCACCATAGTCTCCTAATATGTACTCAAATAGGATCTAGAACATTATAAGCTTTTACACTATTACAATACTGTGTAAAAGAAATCCAAAATAATCTTTGTAGGAAATTATTTCGAGATCTGTCAATGCACATCTAATTAGATGATAAGCCCAATAAGCTTACACACTTAATCTACTCTTATCTCTCAAATGTCACCATCATGAGAATTTGCTCTTGTTCTCTTACATAATTATAGAATTAAAAGGCTGCAAGCAAATAGATGTCTTGGAGAAAGGGACTGCATCCCTTCACCAAATAAAAATATCCTTTCAATATATTATATCCCTTTTTTTTTGGTAAATGATATATTATATCCCTTTAATCAAAATATGTATCTCTTGGATTTACCCTAGATGTGTCCCTTAAAGACACCTCTAGGAAGAGAATCACAAAAAAGGCATTCTTTTAAATAAAATATTTTAAATAAAAATAGGCTTTAAATATCAAATAATTAAATTTTGAATCACTTTTTATACAACAAAAAGTAAAATATTAGTTTTAAAATCAAATAATTTTATCTATAGTTTTAGAACTTATGATTCTTTAAGATCAATATATTTTTATCAAAGAACACATTTGTAATAACATTCATAAAAATAGCTCCACCAATACAAGCCATGTATATAGGTGGATGATGAGATATAGGAATCATTATGAGTTATTGCTTTCAAGTTGATAAGAATAAAGAATGGTGGTTAGATTATGAATCCATTATAACCCTTGGATCTTGTACTTTAATAGCAATTGAGATCATAAGTTTTATCTGGTGTAACTAGAGTTCTAAAAATATAGTACATATGAGAGTATCAACTAGAGTAGTTGGTAAAGTCTTTAGGTATGTGTATCAAGGATCTAGTTTAAAATCTCATGCCCATCTAGATTGGTCATGATTTCTCCCATCCTAGTTTTCAAAAAAATAAAAAAATTGCAATGCATGGGGCTATATATGGCTTTGTATATAGATGTAATCTTCTACCTATACTAAATTACCTATGTGCAATCACTTAATTGTATATGCTGCCCAATTAGTATTGTGGGACCATTCATATGGCTCACTTTGATATAGGTTTGCATATATTGAGTAGGTTTGAATTAATGGATACAATGTATATGGGTTTTAGGGAGGGTGGATATATGTATATTTTATTGTATTAAAAATTTATATTTATATTTATATATTTAAAAATTCTAGCCATATATTCATCTATTTATATAGCCTTGACAATGCATATATTCTATGTAGTCCCTTCACCACCTATGTATTGTAGCCATTTTCTAAACCATTGGATGTAACTAATTTGATCAAAATCATGTATATTGTATAACAATAATATTATATATGACATCTATAAAAATATATACTCAATCTTAGATTCAGTGAGCTAATATATGGCATTCTGAATCTTCTTGCATATGTAGAATATGGCATTATTGTAATGAAAACTAACATCTCTCAACCTCATCATTAAATCAAATTTCAGCCTACTAGATAATATAAAAAAATTGGAAGCTTAACATATAATTGACATAAATGGGGATATTCATCAATCTAGCCAAATGCTCTCATTATCTGTCTGATGATTTAATAGGAGTGATATTTAGCAATTTCATCTCTAGTTATTTCAAGATCCAACTTCACTCTTTCTAGTGATGATCCTTTAGTTGATATAAGTATCATGAATGCATCAAAATAGTTAAGTATCATCAGACTTTTTCTTCCACATGTAGTGATTCAAGTATACTGTTTAAGGCATACACCATGCATGTCATATTTATATATAAGCAAACAGAAATGTATGATTAAAAAGTGAGATTATATATAGCTCCAGCTTTTTTCCTTTTGCTTTACCACTTAGTCAAATAGAAATTGGAAAGATACCTTGATGATTATTATTTGAAATTTGGTTAGGACCTAATTATATATTACATTGTGGTTTATAAAGAAATAGCATAAAATCTAAACTTCTAGTAATGAAGCAAGATATTGCGTCATTGCATCTACTATTGTGGGGTTTTGTTTATTAAAGTTTTTCCTTTAGATTCAAGACTATCTTATATCGTAATAACTTTTGTATCTTTTATGGTAAAATACAAAGAAGTTCATTTTCAATTTATTTGTACGTGAATCAATAAGGGTGCATTTGGTTACACTTTTTGATGTTTGATTTTTAAAAAGTATTTTTTATTTTTTTTTGATTTTTGCTATTGAGTAAAAGCAAAAAAGTAAAAAGTATGTTTGGTAACTACGTTGCTATAAAGCAAAAAGCAACGTTTGGGGACCACAGGTGAAGAGCTTGACGAGAGAGAAGGATTTAGGAAGGGAGGGATAAAGGGATGGAGAGGTGAAGAGCTCGATGAGGGAGAAAGATTCGGACTTTTTACTTTTTAGTTTGATGTTTTGGATGTGTAGAAGCAAAAAAAGCAGAAAAGTAAGTTTTGAAAAGCAAAAAATTTTTGCTTTGCATATAAAGCAATTATTTTGAGTATTTTGATTTTTGCTTTTTGCTTTTCATGGTGTTACCAAACATTGTTTTTTAATTTTTATTTTTAAAAATTAAAAAATAAAAAAAATATTTTTTTAATGGCTAACCAAACACACCCTAAAAGTTTTATGAGTTTCTTTATCACCAGGGGCCTTCTCTTCTCCATAATCTAAGATGAAAATATTGAGATCCAAGATGATTATGCAGTTCAGGTTGATAAGCATGAGAAGGTGAAAAGGATAAAGATTAGCCATCATGCATCAATAGAAATGGATAAAAATCAATGATCTTGAGATCAAAATGAATCTTGTATTCTATGACCAAATAGTGGTTGTGATCATTACAAGGTCATGCTATGTAAATAATCCTGTCACAATCTTAAATACTATGTAATGTCACTATGTATATCTCATCAACAAGATCCAATTCCTCTATTTATCTTTTTTTCCAAAATGAAGAAAAAAATCTCTGATATCTCACTAGTTATGCATGTTTTCAGAATAACATAGGTCGAATAGTAACAAATTTAAGCATACACTAGAAAAACTATAGATCAATATCTAGATGAATAAAGTAAATAAGAAAATAATGGATAATTCAAAGAAGATCAAAAAACAATAAATTAACTAGAAAAGAAAATAGTAAATGAAATACAAACTAGTATATGAAAGTAATATATATAGAAATATAAGAGACAATAATAGTATACACTAGGAGCAGTATAAGCAACAATATTATGGGGGGTGTAACCTCAGCATCTGATCCGAAGATGCAAGTGAATCCCGGATGAGTTGATCACACACCTTGGCTTACGAGTCCCATCATGGTCTCAACCTTGCACTGGCTGCTGACCTACTTGCTGGCCCCCTGACTTTTTGTTAGCTTTATTGTCGTTAGGCCGTCGACTCCTGTACATATTGTAGACCTCTTACTTCAACCGTCGATCCCAATGGCCGGCCCTGACTAAGGCATTCACGCCAACTTTGCCACCCAATGGTGTATAACCCACCCTCGAGGTCCATTCTTTCTGATCCTTGGTTTGGTCGCCGCATCCAATTGCATCCATCCGAAACCTCCATATGACCGTTAGATCGAGCCATTAAAGATAGCGGCTTGTCGTGATGACCCCAAGAGGCCTTTCTATGGTTTGGTCATATTATTTCATTAAAGAATACAGATAGCCTTGAGTAGAGTAAAGCCATGCCATTCTCAAGGCCCCTGATTGTCAACTCATGCCATTAATAAAAGCGGCCCCCACATGCTATGGTGTGACAACACCCACCAAATCCAAGAAAGTCAGAGGGCCTGGCATGATTCTCAAGGACATAATGGGGAGCAAAGAGGTCTATGATGGCCTCTCTCCTTCTCACGGCTCCAACCTCACCTATAAAAAGAGGTAATCCAGAGGATCTAGAAAAGAAGATAGAGATAGAGAAGGTATGCAACCTCTCTCCCTCACAAGCACTCGCTCTTTCTCTCTTATTGTGCAAATCTGACTTGAGCATTGGAGGATCTCCACTGGAGTCTAGAACATGTTTGGCAGATCCAGTCACCATCATCACCGTCAAAAGCCATCTCACTCCAGTAGCTCCATCCCGAGATAGATTTTAGCCACAATAGATTGATGCTAGAGAAAAGACAGTCTTACCCATTTTTGGGAAAGAGCATGCAATCAATTACCATGACACCATGAAGAGCATCTTAATGCCAAGGCACGCCGGCCAGCAGAAGCTCTGATCAAAAATCATGCTCCGTACTAGCTACTGGAGGCATTCCCACGATCCCCTTTGCCAGCCCTTGTAAAGAACTAAGACCAGTTCGATGCTTTGGTCACCTTGGTGTGGATATTAATTGCAACCGATGGTCCATGCTGTGCGACGATCAACCCAGCATAGGAAAGAGGTGCCCACCCACAAGTGGGATAAAGCCCTATGGGGACCTCCAGATCCCTGATGCCATGTGGGAGGCACTTGAGATCCCTAAGGTAACAATGGACCAGATCCTGTGGGGACCTCTGAATCTCTGACACCCTTTGAGAGGCACTTGAGATCTCTGAGGCCATAGCAGACCAAACCTTATGGGGACCTTCGATCCCTGATGCCCTTCGAGAGGTGCTTGAGATCCCTGAGGCCACAGCGGACCAAACCCTGTGGGGACCTCTGGATCCCTGATGCCCTTCAGGAGGTGCTTAAGTTTCTTGAGGCCACAGCGGACAATACCCCTGGCTAAGCTGCTCCAGCATCCTCAATTGGGAGGTGCCCCCTCAAACTATTCTAGTTAGGCTTAAAAATGGGGGGAAAGCAATCAAAGCTGGAAGGGAAAGCAAGCTTTAAAAGATTCTCATAAAACTCTTATAGTAAGAGACTCTCAAGTCTTTATCTATCTCTTCACTTTCTTTCCTTCTGGTAGGACCATAGGCCTTTGAGCACTTGAGCCAGGGCCCAGCTAAAGTTAAAATTGAGCCCAAACCAAAGTCAAAGCCAAGGTCAAGCCGATGTCAAGCTCAAGGTCCAGCCAAGGTAAAGGGTATAAAGGAAAATCTAGGGCATGCTTGCTAGATCAACAAAAAAAATTTCATACAGCGGAAGGAATACTAATGTCGCATACATCTATGAGATCCCATCTCATGAGACTATATCTATCATGTCCTTAACATCCAAAGCAAAAATAAATCTATCAAGTCATAAACATGAAGATCTCATCTTCATCTTAGCGTGGGTAGTTATTCACCATGATGTGATGATCGTGGATATCTCTTCAGATTTCTTAAAGAGCCATACAAGTATCTGACCTCTACAGGTATCCACGAAAATGATCTAGATTGCTCCTCTCTTGTTTCTTCGTCAAGAAACTAGCATGCATCTTGAAGGGAAGAAGGAAGAAGAGAGAACACCTTCTCTCCAGACTTGGAGGTGGAATGCTCAACACCTTGGGCATGTAGATGGAGGATACCCAACTCCTTGGGTGTGGAGGCATGAAGGAGAGAAAGAAAGGTGAGGGGTGTGAGGCTAGAGCGGGGGTGGCAACTTTTTGTTTCTCTAGATTAGGGTTTAGAGATTACATCTCCAGACCTTTTTATAGACCTAAAAGAGTCCTACTTGGTTTAGAACTTTGATCAAATCAAATCCTTATCTCATAGAGATTTTGACCAAATCAAAATCAACTCCCTTAAGGACTTTGGGATGCCTCTCTCTTGCTTTTTTTGGCATCAAAATCAGATGGGGCATGCACCCCATCAATCCCTTCTCCTTATCGCATAAGACCAAGTGGGGCGCCAACAATTGGCTCCCCTTGCATCCAATCCAATTGGGCACGAGCCCAATCTCCTCCAAACTAAATTTTGATGGAAACCCCAACTTTTGGCATCCCATCATGCATGCTTTTGACTAAGTCCAATCCCCATCTCATAGAAATTTCAAATCTCAAGAGGATTGGGGTTTAACCATGTGTTAGCATAGTATTCTAAACCTAATAGGATTTCATAAATCCTAACCCAATTAGAACTATATGAGACCAATTGCACAATCCTAGATCAATTCTCTTGGTGTGTGACCCCATAGATTTAATTCTATCTGGTAGTGAGATATATTATGATCTCCATCAATAATAATATTGAAACTCTTTTCAATAGATTAGAACACTTTCAATTTAGCCAAGTAAGAATTATTGATCATCGAAATAATTCTCATTGATCCTATAATCTACCAGTGACACCTCACAATACGTAGTGGCCACCTAATAGAACTGAATAAATGAATCTCTAGGTACAGTTATCGTGTGATCTGATTCTTCTATTGTGAGTTTTGATAAGACAGGTTATGGATAACTCATTAATCTGATCTTATCATATGTAAGATTCAATCAACCTGAGTTCCTAGTGAAAACTTATGAAAACTTTTTTTTATTATTCACACTTGCCATGGCCATGACTTTCGAACTCAGTTTTATGATCCACATAGGACTTTTTCTTTCCCACTAAGTTCGATGATCTCATTTAGGTGCACATCCTATTCCTACAATGAACCTACTATAGTCAATATACACCTCAAAGCTCTGTATGGTTAGAAGATCAAGTTATAGTATAGTCAAACTATAGCAACCACATTATAAATAGTCGAGGCACTGTAGGTTGGAGAACTATTCACATTATTGCAGCATCGAGTATGTTACTAACGAGAAGGTAGATATCCAAATGACTACTCGTGTTGATCACGTTTGGTACCCTTGTTCTCTAACAACCATTTGCACTTTCGCTCCAGTATCTCCACACTGTAGACTCGAGACTTATCTACCTTTAAGAGAAGCGATCCATGCACCAACCTATCTATATCACTCTCCATCCCTATGATGATCCTATGATTGGGTGTACTTTATGAATTAATGACATATACCTCAAATTCTTAACTCTTGAGAATATGTGTCATCATCTTGTTAATTAATTGAATGATTCATAGACACATCAGACAATATAAATAAAAAAATAATTCAAATTATATTTTATTGATAAGTCAAAATTATAAATTATGTCCTTAGAAAGATTACATGTGTTAATCTAATTGGCTTCTAGGGCATACATCTAATAATCTTTCACTTGCACTAAAGCTAATTGGCCACAAATCTAAGTTCCATCTTCTCAAGATGGACTTCAGTCTTTTATTGACTCAGCTACTTCATCAGTGGATCAGCCACGTTGTTAGTGGTGTCTACTCTTTATTCCTTGATGTACTTTTTCTTGAGATAATTATGGATAAGATGGAATCGTCGCTCTATGTGCTTAAACTTTTGGTGAGATCTCGACTCCTTAGCAAGCACTGTGACACCGTTGTTGTTGCAGTAGAGGCAAATGGCATCTGATGGCATTACATCCAGCTCTGCAACAAACTTCTTAAACCAGAATACCTCCTTAGCAGCTTCTAATGTAGTGATGTACTCAACTTCCATAATGGAGTCTGCTATGGCAGGTTGCTTGAAATTTTTTTAACTCACAGTACAATCGTTGCATTAAAAAATACTGCTTGATGTCGACTTTCGATCATCAATATCAGACATAAAGTCTGAATCAATATATTCTTGCATCCTCAACTTTCCTCCTCTAAAGACTAAGAACATATCCTTAGTTCTTCTCAAATACTTAAGGATACATTTCACAAATATCCAGTACTCTTTATCTGGATTCAATTGATATCTGCTCATGATACTCATAATATAGGCTATATCAGGTTGTGTACATAGCATGGCATATATACATGAGGCTCTCTATAGCCGAAGCATAAAGAATTTTGCTCATGCATTCTATCTCTTCCGATATACTGAGGCACATCTTCTTGGAGTGATGAATTCGATGCCTAAAGGGCATAAGTTTTTTTTTAGAGTTTTTCATACTGAACTTTTTCAGCACCTTCTCTATGTACAACCTTTGTGAAAAGCCTGGCATCTTTTTAGATCTATCTTTATAGATCTGAATTCCTAAAGTAAAGGATGCTTCCTCAAGGTCTTTCATAGAGAATTCCTTAAACAATCATAATCTGATTGAAGTAAACATAGGAACATCATTCTCAATCAGGAGGATGTCATTCATGTATAATGTGAGGAATGTGATAGCACTCCCACTGACCTTTTTTGAATGTACATGATTTTTTTTTTTTTTTTTAAGAAAATCAAATGATTTGATTACATCATTAAAATGAATGTTCCAACTTCGAGATATTTGCTTAAGTCTATAAATGGATCTTTGCAGCTTGCAGACTTTGTGATCTCCGTCACTGGAAGTGAAACCCAAAGGCTGCTCCATATAGATATCTTTCTCAAGATATCTATTCAGAAAAATAATTTTCACATCCATCTGTCATATCTTATAATCATGATATGCTACAATAACAAGCAATATTTGAATGAATTTCAGCATGATCACTAATGATAAAGTATCCTGATAGTCAATGCCCTCGCGTTGACTATAACCTTTTTCCATGAGCTTTGTCTTAAAGGTCTCTACCTTTCCATACGAACCAATCTTTCTCTTATAGATCCATTTACACCTAATAAGTATAATATCTTCTGGTGGATCTATTAAGGTTCAGACTTAGTTTGAGTGCATTGAGTTAATCTCCAACTTCATTGCCTCAAACCATTTCTCGAAGTCCATATCTAATGTCACCTCATTATAGATCTTGGGGTCATCTCCATATATCCCATTTTCTATGAGGAACATTTTCTCTACATCTTCTATGATGATACCTAAGTATCTATCAGGAAGATGAAAAATCCTACTAGATCTACGAGGTGGAGGTGATGCATATATTGGCTTGGTTTGAATGGATTCTATAGGTTCCGAGGCTTGTTACTTTTCAGAGACTTTCTCTTCGAGTCCAATCTGTCTTCCTATACCTCCATCTTGAATAAATTATTTTTCAAAAAAGATAGTATATCGGCTCATAATCACATTGTGATCCTCTGAAAGATTGAAATAATATCCTAAAAACTCCTTAGGATATCATATAAAATGAGCTTTTAAAGACCAAACCTCTAACTTATTCGCCTGTTGTCTTTTGACATGGGCCGGACAACCCTAAATTTTGAGATGACCCGAACTTGATTTCTTATCATGTCATATCTCAGACGGTATGGTAGGAATAGTTTTAGAGAGAATCCTATTCAATAAATAATTTACTGTTAATAAACTATGTCCCTATAGAGATGTAGAAAGGTCAGTGAAGTTCATCGTGGATCGAACCATATATAATAGGGTTCGATTTTTTCATTCTGAAATCTCATTGAGTTGAGGTATTTCAGATAGAGTCCATTGTGAAACTATGCCATATTCTTTGAGATAACTAAAAAATTTTTTATTAAGGCATTCACCTCCTCGATTTGATCAAAGAATCTTAAGAAATTTTTCAGTTTGTTTCTCTACTTTATTTTTGAATTCTTTGAACCTTTCAAAGGTTTCAGACTTATGTCTCATAAAATATACATACTCATACCATGAATAATCATCGATAAAAGTGATGCAGTAGAGATAACCTCCTCTGACTAGCATATCAAATGGATCACACACATCAATGTGTACCAGAGTAAGTATTTTTATGGTCTTTTCTCCTTGTCTCACAAATGATAGCTTGATCATTTTTTCTTGAAGGTAGGACTCACAGGCTAGATAAGACTCTAAAGTCAATGAGCTCAAGAGCCTATCTTTCTCCAATCTATTAATCCTTTCTTCTCCTATATGATCTAGCCTAAGATGCCATATATAATTTAGGTTAATCTCATCTCTAGATGTTCTAGATTCTATGGCATTCACTTTCTGCTCAGTTATATTACAGAAACATCAACATGTAACTGATAGAGACTGTTTAAGAAACCACTTCCAACTATTTTATTTTTAAAATAAATAGTACAATAATCTTTATAAAAACTAATTACATAGTTGTCCTGTGCTAAACATGAAATAGAAATCAAATTTCTGCTAGCAACAGGTACGTAATAACAATCCCTAAGAATCAAACTAAATCCTGACGGTAGTCATAGTGGGTATGTCTCCACTGCCACAGTAGCAACTCTTGCTCTATTTCTAACTCGTAGAGTCATCTCACCTTCCCTCAATCTTCTACTATCCTCAAGACTCTGCATAAAAGTACATAAATGAGCACTAGAACCAGAGTCTATAACCCAACTGTATATAGAAGAAATTGTAAGATTAGTTTCGATAATAAGCAGATCAGACATACCTTCAAAAGGTGTGCTATCCTTCTTGTTCTTGAGGCTTGTCAAGTAAGTAGGACAGTTCCTCTTCCAATAGCCATCGTTGTTGCAGTGAAAATATTTTCTTTTCTCTACGATCTTTTTCTTAGGAACTTCCTTTCTTGCCCTATTTTTCACCTTTTGCTTCTTCACGGACTTCTTTTTCTTCCCTATAGGCTCTTTTGGAAGATGAAGTTCGCTCTACAGCTAGAACAGTGCCCCTTGAACTCTTCAAGATTTCTTCTATAGTAACTAACATATTCAGCAACTCGACCTTGGTGCACTGGATTTTATTCATATGGTAGTTTATAATAAATTATGCATATGAATCAGTAAGAGATTGTAGGATCAGATCAATCTATAATTTCTTATCCATGGACATTCTGAGCTTCTCAAGTTTTGCCAAGTCTTTGATCATTGTCAAATAATATTCATAGACAGACTACCCATCATGCATCTTCACCTTAAAGAGTCTCTTAGATACTTTATAGCAAGCTGCATGACTCTACTCACCATAAAATTTTTATAGATGAGCCAATATACTCCTGATAGTTTTCATATCCTTATGCTGGTATTAGAGCTCATTGGACATAGACGCCCGAACATAGCATCGGGCCTCATTATCATCATCCAACCATTTTTCATTGGTAGCCCTTTGATCAGGGGTCGGATGAGCTGGAAGAGGAGGAAGGTCCTCATCAAGAACATAGTTCAGCTTCCTGGAACTCAAGACTATCTTCAAGTTCTGAAGCCAATCTTTATAATTAGGTCTGATCAATCGGTTGGTCTTTAACATATGAACGAGTGGGTTGGAAGCAGATATTTTTCTATAGAGAGAAGAAGATTCTAGTTAGATTTTATAATTAATTTTTTATAGTTTATTTTAAAATTTTATTTTAAAAATAAACTTGACTCTCACTATTTTTTTTGGATCTTCCACACTCTTTGGATGGAGAAATAAAAATCTCTGTGATTAAGATTTCAAGTGGATACTGCGGTCCCATCGATTGGCACACTATCTCATCTGATGGTTATTGACAATGTATCAACCAATGAGTGGATAATTCTTATCCAATACTTCTCAAGCAAATTATAGTAGTCACTGATCTCTAAGTCCTGAAGCCTCATCTGACAGTTGTTGACCTCATTCTTTAGTTAAATCAGACCCACTGTTCTTGTGAAAGTAAAGCTGTCATTGAAATCCTTACCTAACAATTATTAGGTCCAACCCCATCATCACCCCACAACATCTCATGTCAATAGAGTGGTTGCATCTTTCTTGATGCAACGAACCATTATATTCAGTCGAAAATAATCAACATCGAAAAGGGCCCGCACATCTACAATGATGGAAGACCGCTCGACTTAATATTTATAAAAAAATTTAATTTAGATCTTCTTTAAATTTTTAATTATTTTTTTATATCATTTGTAAATTCATAATTATATTAGATCTACTAGTGAGATTGCATCTTGACTCATCAAGATCAGACTCATGGTGCAATACAATCATAGTGAACTCAACACTAAGCATCCCAAATCTGAATTCAATCAACCAAATTGGCCAGGTAACTGATGATCGGTGGGAGGCTCCTTGCTGCTAATGCAATGGTTATAATTAAGTAACTACCTTTCAAAGCACTTGCCTTAGACATTAATAGATCAACCTCTTCCAAATTAGCCTTAGCTTTTGGTTCCTCACCATAAAATGCCCTATTGCAATCATCTAAGGGGTATTCATGATACAACCCTACACTAAAGGTTGTAGTGATTTGATGTGATCACCATATGTATCAATGAAACACAATGAAATTATCTTATAACTGAAAATAAAATCAAATTTTATTTTAATTAAGTCTTTTCTTTTCTCAAAGGATAACTTATGATTAAAGGGTCTCATCACTTATCATCCTAGGACAATCTTTCAGCATAACTTATATTATGCCATGACAATCTCATGTCAGGATGAACTTAGACTAATCTAAAAATTATCAATTAGATCTTTAATCTAAAATTTTAGATCCAGTCTAAATTTTAGATCCTTAATTAAGAGTTTCATTTCTTATCATCCTAGGACAACTTTTCAGCATAATTTACGTTATGCGAGGGCAACCTTATGTTAGGATGAACTTAGACTAACCCAATATTTGTCAATTAAAATTTTTAATTTTTGACTAAAATTTTTGATCTAAAATTTTAGATCTAATCTAAATTTTAGATCTAAGCACAAAAAATCAAAATTGATTAAAATAAAAAATTAGATCTAATCTAACATTCATGTTTAATTGAAAACAAAAAATTCAGATCTCATCTAAATTGTAGAAATAATTGACAAACATAAAATTTCAGATCTAATCTAAAGAAAAGATTTAATTGAAAGCATAAAAATTTAGATCTAATCTGAATTCAGATCTTAAGAACATGATACATGCAACCTGGCTCCAATACCAGTTGAAAGAAAATCTAAGGCATGCTTGCTAGATCAACAAAAAAAAATTCTTGCAACAGAAGGAAAACTAATCTAGAATGCATCTATGAGATCTCACCTCATGCGACCATATCTATCATGTCCTTAAAATATAAAGCAAAAATAAATCTATCAAGTTATAAACATGAAGATCTCATCTTCACCTTAGTGCGGGTAGTTATTCACCATGATTTGATGACCGTGGATATCTCTTCAGGTTTCTTAAAGAGTCATACAAGTATCCGGTCTCTATAGATATTCACAAAAATGATCTAGATTACTCTTCTCTTATTTCTTCTCTAAGAAAACAGCATGTATCTCGAAGGGAAGAAAGAAGAAGAAGAGAAAACGCCTTCCCTCCGGACTTGGAGGTGAAACACCCAACACCTTGGGCTTGTAGATGGAGGCTGCCCAACTCCTTGGTCATGGAGGCATAAGGGAGAGAGAGAAAGGAGAGGGGCATGAGGCTAGAGAGGGGGTGGCACCTTTTTGTTTATCCAAGTTAGGGTTTAGAGATCACATCTCAAGATTTTTTTATAGACCTAAAAGAGTCCTACTTGGTTTAGTACTTTAATCAAAGCAAATCTTTATTTCATTGAGATTCTGATCAAATCAAAATCAACTTCCCTAAGGACTTTGAAGCACTTCTATCTTGCTTTTATTGGCGTCAAAACCAGATGGGGCATGCACCCCATCAATCCCTTCTCCTTCTTGTCGCATAAGATCAAGTGGGGTGCCAACATTCGGTGCACCTTGGGTCCAATCCAATTGGGCACGAGCCCAAGCTCCTCCAATATAAATTTTGATGGAAACTCCAACTTTTGGCATCCGATCATGCATGCTTTTGATTTAGTCCAATCCCCATCTCATAGGAATTTCAAGTCTCAAGAGGATTTGGGTTTAACTATGTGCTAGCATAGTATTCTTAAATCCAATAAGATTTTATAAATCCTAATCCAATTGGAACTACACGAGCCCAATTGCACAATCCTAGATCAATTTTCTTGATATATGATCCTATAGGTTCAATTCTATCTAGTAGTGAGATATATTGTGATCTCTATTAATAATATCATTGAAACTCTTTTCAATAGATTGAAATATTTTTAATTTTATTAATTGAGAATTATTGATTATCAAAATAATTCTCATTGATCCCATAATCCATCAGGGACACCTAGTAGTATATAGTGAAAATCTAGCAGAACTGAATGAATGAACCTCTAGGTGTAGTTACTGTGTGATCTAGTTCTTCTATCATAAGTCCCGACAAGATAGAGGTTATGGATAACTCGTCCATCTGATCTTGTCATATGTAAGATTCAATCAATCTGAGTTTCTAGTGAAATCTTATGAAAATTCCTTTCTATCATTTGTACTTGCTATGACCATAGACTTTCAAACTCATTTTCATGATCTACATAGCATTTTTTCTTTCCTATCAAGATCAATAGATCTCATTTAGGTGCATACCTTACTCCTATAATGAACTTACTGCAGCCAACATACACCTCAAGATTTGTATGGCTAGGAGACTAAGTTATAGTGTAGTTAAACTACAGCAACCTCATTGTGAATAACTAAGGCATCGTAGGTCGGAGAACTATTCACACTACTCCAGCATCATATTATGGATCTGGCACCACCTTATTGTGGTAGAAAGAAATTTTATTATCAAATATATGGATCAGCCAAAGACTCATCTCCATGGGGCATGTAAGCTTCATTATGAAAAAAGAAAAAATTTATAAAAGGAGATCACACCCTCAATTCTAGGACACCAATCTCTCTCTCTCAACAAGAAGCACTCCCTCATAAAGCTCTCTCTCTAGGAGACCCCCTTGAAGCGACTACTATCCGCTGCTTGGCAGTTTGCCTGAAGCCTCCTGCTTTTACTCTCTGCTGGCACCTCTCGATCTCTACTTGCCCATAGGTTTTTGCTTCTGACTTTGGGCTCTCTATCGACCACACCAAGCCTTTGTTACCCACAGGATCTCTTAAAGGCCTCAGAACTCAATTACACTCGATTTAGGAGTACTAATGCAACCCAAATATGTTGAAAAATATGTCCCAAAAAGCCAATCATCAAGCTGTTGACGGTTGAGCAACCAAGTATTGTAATTGATTTGTTAATAAATAAAATATATTTGGCATCTTCATCATAAGCTTTCATCTTCTAATGAACTCCGTTGTTATGATGAAGTTCTTAAGACTATTTAAGTTCGATAAAGAGAAGATTTATCGATTAGTCCTTAAAACTGTTCACGACCAAATGATAGGCTGTTAATAAGGACGACAGCTTCTATCGAGCATAGGTCGTTGTAGGCCATATGGGTTGGTTGTCCTCTTAACCAAGGAGTGTGGAGACACTGGTATGGCATACAGGTGAGATGTAAGGGTACATCATCATGGAACGTGACCAACTCTAGAGCATTCTGCTATCGAGAATATCTCTGATGGGATATAGGTATAAGTGTCCCTTAGACTTGAGATCGCCTCAGTGACTTGCAAGCAACTCACTGTGCTTTGGTACTGGACTAACTGAATTTCTAATTCAGGGATGGAAGGCTTCTGGGCACAGTCAAGTACTTGCAAAGTCAGAGTGTGATCGAGATGGGATTGACCACTCCAAGAGTTGGAGAAGAATGAGTCGCTGCATTTCAATTTAGCAAAACCTTGGCCAGGATAATCCATCAGATGGATTTGATATTTTAAAATACAATGTGGACAACCTGATCAGAGTTGACAGTTGAGCTCTGGGGTATCCTATGATCATTTTGGTCAAGGGGATGAATTATATGAAAACTATATCTGCATGGGTTCTAAGGATGTTGTTCTACACATTCGACCTATCCGATCGTCGGGTACCATTACTAGATGGTCACTTCGATTGGTATAAGAATTTATTCCTATGCTACCGGCTTAGGTTCGAACCTATGAGGTCACACACATTAGAGTTCATGATCCGATCAGATGGTTGATCAACGATTAAGAATCATTCTAGGGTTAAATGATCAATACGATTGACATTTAACCCAGTGCAAGTGTTGCAGGAGGATCTATTAGCAATTCGATTGCTGATTGGCTTAATTTGATTAAGCCAATGGGCTGAGATTAAGTCTAATTAAATATGATTTAATTAGATTTAGTTTGGGCTTGATTGGATCAAGTCCAATTAGTTTATTGGATAAGCCAAGTGCAAGGAAAAACTAGTCCTAGTTCAACTAGGACTTGGGTCAATCTAATTTCTAATTTGATTAGAAAATTAAATTAGATTTAAATCTAATTTAATCTGATTAAATTAGGTTCTTAATTGAGTTAAGACCTATTTTAATTGGGTTGATCTAATTTTAATTTGATTTGGTTTGGAAAACCAAATTAAAACAAGTCATAAGACAGAATCCTAGTAAGACTAGGATTCCACCTTGCGCCACATAAACCTTCTCCGCGCCCTCTCTCTTATTCAACACCAATCTCCACTTATTTTGTGTGACAAAAGCCCTCTCCCAAATCTCTCCCACGTTCACAAAAGGTCTCCTCTCTTCTTTCTTACATGGAAGGTGGTTTGGATCAAATCTAAAAGGAATAAGTTTGGATTTCGAATTCTATGAGATGGAGTTTTAGAAATCCAAAACTCTTTCAATTTTGCATCGAATTTATCCAAATTTTTTTTGGAATTTTCATGGCTTTTAGGGTATACATTGTGCACCCTTTCTGGTGATCCATGCATGAAAATATGAAGGAGGTGCTCAAGAGTTGGGCGTCCCTTAACTTGCCATGTTTGGATAAGCCTTGACTAGGTGTTTGACCTAGACAAGGACTCTATCATATCTCTCTATATAAGATGAGTTTCTTCATGAAATTTTAGAAAAGGTTATATATTTGAGAGACCTTTGTGCCATCCAAAAATCAGAGAGAAATACCTTTGGGTCGTGGAGATATAAAAGATGCAAGTTTGGGTGTCTAGAGAGAAAAACGTGAAGAAGAAGAGGGTCTTCTTCTAGGGTTTTTGTTTTCATATCTTTCCTCCCTCCATCTTGAGTTTCCTAAGAGTGTCTCAGATCTGAAACTCCTCCTTCTACTTTTTATCTTTGGAAGAGTCCAAATCAAGAAGAAGGAGGCACCTGATCAACCATCAAAGAAGGATCAGCGCAGTACTAGCGTACTGTGCTGATTTTCTGAAGCAGGACTTCTGATCGAGATTTGTGGGCTCGTGTGGATGACTCCTAGAGGCCGAATGCGTGTGTGGCTTGCAACATCATCCTCAATCCCAGATCAACAAGGTTAGAATGTCTAACTTGCAAGGTAATAGATCTGATCTATTGTTTAATACATACATTAGATGTAGTATAGAAACATGTTGATATGATCAACATGTAGTTCATGCTATATTTATATATTTTAATTTTTGATTTAATACTATGTAATAATCATGTAATAGGATCTTAGATCTAGGGATTTTTTAATTTTAAAAAATAAATTTTGATTTATTTTAGTCTTCCGCTGTATGATCTTGAAAAAGTTTCAAGATCTAACCCTGAAATCCTAGATAAGGTTCCTACAAAATAAACTTCCCAGCCTTCTAATCATGCCTACTCACTCCCACAGCTGTCAGATCGTGCACCACACAAAGATCATTGCAAAATAGGGCCAAAAAGTCTCCTGGACATGTGGTGAACTATGTAAAATAGCCATGGACTGCTAAGCATTCCACGAACGTCGCATAGACTGCATCCTATGCCTGTGAGCCATGCTATCATGCGTGTAGACCAGTGGGAGGGTGCATGGACCATGCACCCTGCTTCTGTGGACCGCCCAGGTGTGGATCGTGGTGGACCATGTGTCCGCTTTGGTGCTGGGCTGCATGCGTCCATGCTGGGCCTGTGCCCTCGTGGGCTACACTTGCGCACCTGGGCTGCATCCTGTTGCATGCTGCCAGGCTGTGGGTTGCCTTTCTGGGCTTCTCTGTGCTGTGGACTTTATTGTGGGTCGAAATCAAGGTATTTTTTTTCAATAATTTTTTATCTCGACTCAACATTCGGCCTCCATCTAAGCTTGAGAGCCTTCTGGATCATCTCGCCCCCGTGTCTATGGATTAACACCTGCTAATCATGGATGGATAAATATGGAAGTCGAACTAGACTGCTCGATCCCATCTCGATCATATACTGTGCTCCTCCTGACTTGAGACCTGCTCAAGATAGTCTTCTGCTGCAATAGGAACTTCACCTTACGATATTGCCTGTCATCCTCCAAAGTCTTACATCTCATGCTAGATCTACTTGTTCCTGGAGCTCCACCTTGCATTAAACTCCCATTAGCTTCTAAAGCTCCATCTCATACTGAGCTCCCTATCAAGAGGTAATGTTCTCCATACTTTCTTCCCCTCATAACAATCCTACTGTCGTGCAAGACCTTTAAAATTCCTCCATTAGCTCTCCACCTCTAGGCGATCGAATCCAATCTGCTCAGTGAGATCAGATTTCTTCTAAAATTGGGTATATATTGGACCTCACCTAATTTTCTAACTATTCTATCATGTATCTTGATGCTGACGGTCTTGGTACCCTTGATTGCATGGCTCGATCCATTTGATAAATGAACAGTCCCCTCACTGCTCTTCAGAGAGTTAAACAGCTCCTCTTTGTAACACACATGATGCAAATATGCAGAATCTATAATTCATTGGTGGAAAGAAGTAGATATCTCATCTGAGACTAGAAGAACATCATCGCTATCTTTCATATCGCTACCTTCCATCGCCATGATAGCCTTCATTCAATCTCTGAGCTACAGACAATCTCTGACATGATGCCCTAACTCATCATATCTATAGCATCTGATCTTGCTTAAATCCCTCATCTTGGACTTGGACCGCCCATGTTGCGATCCTCTTCCATTTCGTCTTCTGCCACCACCACCTTCAGACACCGTCATAGTCAAGTCACCATCTGAACTCGAGGTTTGGTTCTCCCACCTGAGAACTTCATTCTAGAGTAGTGTAAAAGTAACCTCCTCCATTTTGATGGTGCTCTTTTTCACTAGAAGAACAGTCACTAAAGACTCAAAAGAAGAGAGAAACGACATAAAAAAGATCAATACTCTGGTCTTCTCCTCAACTTTCTCATCAATACTGAGGAGGTCGGTGAGGATCTTGTGAAAGTTTTAGAGATGCTCCTGCACACTCTGTTTCTCACTCATCCATAATTGATAGAACTGCTTTTAGAGGAAGAGTGCATTGGTGAGCAACTTCGTTATGTACATCTCCTCGAACTTTATCCACATTACCATCGAGAAAGTCTCACCAAGCATATGGATCACCATATTATTTGTTAAGTATAAATAGATCATACTCACCACCTTCATCTGTAGCCACCTCCAATCCATCCTCTCCATGGTAGCCGGCTTCTCCTCGCACAAGAGAGCATCGATCAACCCTTGTTGGATGAGCACATCTTTTACTCCCATTTGCTATAAGGAGAAATTACTCTTCCCATCATACTGGTTGATCTCTACTTTGATTGAGCCTGTCTTCTCCATCTTCTTCGATCTTGATCACCACTGTCACAGCCTATACTTTAGTACCACCTAGCTCTGATACCAATTATTATGGATCTGGTACCACCTTCTTACGGTGGAAAGAAAGAAGAAACAAAAAATACAATCAAATACATGGATCAGTCAAAGGCTTGCCTCCATGGGGCATGCAAGCATTATTATGAGAAAAAAAAAATTTACAAAAGGAGGTCACACCCTCAATCCTCATACACCATCCCTCTCTCTCAACAAGAAGCACTCCCTCACAAAGCTCTCTCTCTAGGACAGTTTGCCTGAAGCCTCCTGCTTCTACTCTCTACTGGCGCCTCTTGGTTTCTGCTTGCCCACAAGTTTTTGTTACCAACTTTGGGCTCTCTACTGACCACACCAAGCCTCCATTGCCCACAAGATCTCTTGAAGGCCTTAGAACTCAATTGCATTCAATTTAAGAGTACTAACGCAACCTAAATAAACTTCCCAGGCTTTTGATCATGCTCACTCATTCCCACAGCCATCAGATCGCACACCGCACAAAGATCAATGCAAAATAGGGCCAAAAACTTTCCTGGACATGCGATGAACCATGTAAAATAGCCATGGACCACTAAACGGTCCATGGATGCTACGTAGACTGCATCCCTTGCCCATGAGCTGCGCTATCGTGCATGTAGACCAGTGGGAGGGCGCATGGACCGTTCACCTTGCTTCTATGGATTGCCCAGGTATGGACCGCGGTGGACCGTGTGTCTGCCTGGGCACTGGGCTGCGCTTGTGCCTGGGCCATGCACATCCATGCTAGGCCTGCACCCTCTTGGGCCACACACGTGCGCCTAGAATGCGCCTTGTTGCAGGCCATCGGGCCATAGGTTGCCTTCCTGGGCTTGACTGTACTGTGGACTTTTCTGTGGGTCAAATTCGAGATATTTTTCTCAACACATCGAGTATATCACTAATGGAAAAATAGATATCCAAGTGATTACTCATATTAGTTACACTCGATATTCTTGTTCTCTAACAACCACCTACACTCTCACTCTAATATCCCTACACTATAAACTTGAGACTCATTTATCTCTAAGAAAAATGATCCGTGCACCAACCTATCCAGACCAATCACCATCTCTATGATGATCCTATGATTGAAAGCAATTTATGAATTAACTATCAATTGAAAAAAATATTAGGTAGTTTTATGCATGTAATTTTAAAATTTTACTATGGATCTTGATAGATTAAATAATTTTAACCTATATTATATGCATAAGATCTAATCTAAACTATCATGTCAAGACCTATGAGATGATTAAACATGTAATTAAGATCTAAAAAAAATAAAAATCTGTATCGATCATATCGATGCTCTAGATTAGATCTAACCCTTAGATATAATCCAATCTGATCTAACGAGTTTAGAACTCATTATCGAAGCGTGGGTTGCTGATCTTTGGACGAAGGTGTCCGACCTGTATAGATCTCTGCACGAAGGAGCTCCTATCAATTATATTGATGCTCTCTCCTTTAGATGATCCACAGCCGCACGAAGGTGTCTGACCTCTACAGATGATCCACATGAAAGAACAGTTGCTAATCAGGTTCTTTGGGAGTGCTAGCTCACGAAGATCTTTGATGGCTGATCTTCTTCTTCTTCTCTTGCTCTCTTGGACACTCTAGAAAGGGAGAAGAATTAAGGGAGGAAGGAAGAAAGGAGAGAGGCTATGTAGAAGAAACCAGTTTCATCTATGTTACATATGGGGCATCCAACTATTGGACTCCCTTTATATAGATGGGGTTAGGGTTTAGGGTTAAGAGGGGGCACCAACAATCTCCATGCCAACCACCATATGGGGCATCCCAAATTTTGTGAAAATATGTGATGGCATGAGAAAGAAATCAGATCTTTCTCATGCCAACCAATATCTCCACGCACATGGGGAAAAAATATTTGGTGCCACAAAAAGTTTCTAAGAAATTCAATTTTTTTCCTTCTTATCTCCTTATCTTTGATTTGGATTGAATTTAAATCAAGAAAGAGATAAGGTCTATCATGAGTGCCGCCCACCCCTCTCTGCACCCTCCTTTTTCATGCCCAAAAATCTCATGCAAAACATATTTTTGCATTAAGGAATGGCATGGATCTAGGGCATGCACAAGGAAGAGAGTCCTAGTTGGCTAGGACTCTTCATTTCTTATTTGATTCCAAACCAAATCAGATTTGATTTGAGCCCAATGAAAGGAAGGGACCTAATCTTACTAGAAACATAATAACCTCAATAAATTTCTAATCCAATTAGGAATTAACTGAATTCAAATTTTGATCAAATCAGAAATAAATTTTTTTTGCAATTAGGCTTGATCTAATCAAATCCAATCCAAGTCAAACAGTATCCAATTCAATTAGACTTGAATCGAACTTCTTTACTCAATCAAATTGAGTCAATTAATAATCTAATTGCTAATAAATCTTTTATTAATAGCAAAGTCCCAGTCTAGTGGGACTCTCCTCCAGAGTTTTAATTCAGTGGGACTCTTTAGCCATCCGATCAGACTGAATCTTCTAATGTGTGTGACCCCATAGGTTCGAACCTAAGTCGGTAGAATAGGAATAAATTTCTATACTAATCGATGTAATAATGTACCAACAGGATCCGACATTCGGATAGGTTGAAAGATTGCAAAGCAATATTCTAGAATCTACTGTTGTATGGTTACCGTATAATTCATCCCTTTGATCCTAATGCTCAAGGTGATCTAGGGTTTAACTATCAATCCTAAAATAGTCAGCCATATTATATTTTAACCTTTTAAATCCATCACATAAATTATTCGAGTAAGATTTTACTAAATTGAAATATACTGATGCATTAACTCCTTCTTATTCAGAGAGGTCAATCCCATCTTGACTCATGCACCAACTTGATAAGTACTTGACTACACCCAAAGACCTTCCATCACTGAATTAAAAATTCAGATGGTCTGGTATCAAAGTGCAGTGAGTTACTTATAAATCACCGTGGTGATCTCAGATTGGAGAGATATTTATATCTATATCCTTCATAAGCTACTCTTGACAGTAGAGTACTCCATAATTGATCACATGCGATATGAATGTACTCTTATATTCCATCTACATACCTTACTAGTATCTCCACACTCCTTGGTTGAAAGGACAACTAACCCATATGATAGACAACAACCTATACTTGATATTGCTATTATCCTATTAACAGTATATCATTTGGTCACGAACATGTTTTAAAGACTAAATGACAAATCTTCCTTTATCGATTAAATATAGTCCTAAGGACTTCATCACAACACAGGAGTTCAAAGAAGATGGACAAAATATGATAAAAAAGTCAAATAATTTTTATTAATAAAAATTTATATATAATTTATAATATGAGCATAATCATCAACAAGCTAACGATTGGCTTTGGGACATAATTTTCAATAACTTTCACTTGGACTAAAACCAATCGGTATGGTATCGTATACTCATCTTTGACTTGTGAACATCAAACTCCTTGATTTTGAGAGTTTTAGTAAATGGGTCAATTAGGTTCTCTTTTTTGTCGATCTTTTGAAGATCGACATCATCTTGATCCACAATCTTTCGGATAAGATAGTAGCAGTACAGAATATACTTGGTGCGCTAATGAGACTTCGGCTCCTTGACTTGAGTAATGGCTCCAATGCTGTCGCAGTATAACAGGATAAGACCATCAATAGAGGGTACTACTTCGAGCTCATCGATAAACTTTCACAGCCATACAGCTTTTTGCGTAGCATCAGATATCGCGATATACTCCATCTCACAAACAGAGTCGGCCACAGTATGCTGCTTGAAATTTTTCTAGCATATTACTCCATCATTCAGAAAAAAATATATCCCGACACACTCTTACTATCATCATAGTCTCACTGAAAGTTGGAGTCGATGAACTTCACTAATTTCAAGTTAGTTTCACCATAAACAAGCCGCTGGTCCTTAATATTTCTTAAATACTTAAGGATGGTCTTTATAACCTTTTAGTGATTTTCTCCTGGATCAGACTGGTATCTACTCACTACCCCTAGTGAGTATGTCACGTTTGGTCTGTACATGTCATGATGTACATTATAGAATCTACTGCTCAAGCTTATGAAATTCTATTCAAATGTTCTCTCTCTTGAGGAGTTGTCAGACAATCTCTCTTCGAGAGAGAGATTTCATGACCTATCGAAAGATAGTCTTTTTTGAAATTCTCAATACTGAATCATTTCAGCATAGTATTTATGTACGTGGACCAAAACAATCCAAGTAATCTTTTTGATCTATCTCTATAGATCTTCATCCTAAGGATGTAGGATGCTTCTCCAAGATCTTTCATAAAAAACTGAGACGATAACCAAACCTTTATTCCTTGTAATGTAGGGATGTCATTTTCGATTAAGAGAATGTCATCCACATATAGAATAAGAAATACAACTATAAAGTTGTTTACCATTTGTAAATACAGGATTCTTCTCTGTTCCTAACGGAGCCATATGTTTTGATAACCTTATCAAAATGCATGTTTCAACTCCTAGATACCTACTTCAATCCATAGGTGGATCTCTCAAGCTTGCACATTTTGGACTCATCTGTGGATGTGAAACCCTCAAGCTATATCATTTACACCTCTTCTTTCAGCTCTCCATTTAGAAAAATTATTTTCACATCCATTTGTCAGATTTCATAGTCTATATATGATACTATTGCAAGTATAATCCGAATAGACTTAAGCATTGCCATAGAAGAAAATATCTCGTCATAGTCAATACCATAATGCTAATGATAATTTTTGGTAATCAAACAGACTTTATAAGTCTCCACCTTTCCGTCTGCGCCCCTCTTTCTTTAGAAGATTTAAAATACACCTTATGAGTTTAACCCTTTTAGGTGGGTCAACTAATGGCTACACATTATTGACCTTCATGGACTCCATTTCAGACTTCATGGCTTCAAGTCATTTATCAGAGTCAGACCTCTGTATTACATCCATATAGGTGATCGGGTCCTCATTGTTCTCATCGAATTCAATAGGATTTCTATCCTGGACCAAAAAATTATAGTATCTATCCGGTTGATGCGATACTCTATCGAATCTCCTTAATGGTGCCTCCATAACAGATTTTAGGTTTGATATCATCAAATCTGATTTTGTGGATTTACTAGATTGTGTCGGTTCTACCTGTTGAACTTTATTAAGTTCAATCTTAGAGGCATTAATTCCTTTCTCGAAGAATTTTTTTTTCAAAAAGGCTACCCTAAGGCTGACAAATATTTTTTGTTCATCAGCAAGATAGAAATAATACCTCTTAGTTTCTTTAGGATATCTTATAAAAATATATTTGTCAGATCTGTCTTCAAGTTTATCTATTTTTAAATATTTGACATAAGCTGGACATCCCCAAATCCTAAACTGAGAGAGCACTGGCTTACATCCCATCCATATCTCATGTGGTGTTTTACTCATAGATTTACTAGAAATCCTGTTAAGCACATGGCTAGTCGATTCGAGTGCATATCTCCAAAAGGAGATAGACAGACTAGAAAATCCATCATGGATCGAATCATATCTAATAGGATTCGATTTCTCCTTTCTGGCATACCATTATATTGTGGCATTCTAAGAGGTGTCCATTATGAGATAATCTTATTTTCCTCTAGATATATCAAAAATTTATCAGAAAGATATTCACCTCTTCGATCAGATCGAAGAGTTTTAATATTCTTTTTAGTTTATTTCTCTATCTCATTATGAAATTATTTGAACATTTCAAATGATTCAGACTTATGTTTCATCAAGTAAACATACCCATACCTAGATAGATCATCTGTGAATGTAATAAAATAGTGGTACCCTCTTCTGGCACTAGTGCTCATTGGTCCACATACATTAGTATGTACAAGATCCAGAACATCACTGGCTCGTTCATCTTTTTCAATAAAAGGTGACTTAGTCAATTTTTCAAGTAAATAAGACTCACAGATAGGCAACAATTCATTATCATTATCATCAAGAATTTCCTCTTGAGCTAGCCTATTCATCCTATTTTTGTTAATATGACCTAGCCTACAATGCCAAAGGTAGGCATCTGTGACATCAACTATTCTATGATGTTTATTCGACGTGTACATTACATTGGATCATGATACAACATAAATATCATTATTCAAATATCCACGTATTATGGTAATACTATTCAAAATAATATCACAAAAGTTTTTCTTTATTGAAATCTCATAATTTGCCTTGGCCAGAAGGCCTACAGAAATTACATTCAATAAGAAACTAGGACAGAAATAATAATCACCAAGAACAATAGAATGAGAATCAAATACAAGCTTAATAATTTTTAAAACTAGAACTGAAACATATCTTCCATCTCTAACATTCAGGAATCTTTCACCGTCTCCAAATCTCCTACTGACCTGAAGTCTCTGCAATGAATTGTAAATGTTAATAGGATAGACAGTATCCAATACCCAGGTCAATGTATCAAAAATTGAGAAGTTACAAGGTATTATCATATAATTATCTTGTCCAGTAACTGATTGCTTTTTCTTCTTCAGTCTGTTCAGGTTAAGAAAAGCTATGTATTGAGGAAAGTTCCTCTTCTAATAATCCTGCTTCCTATAATAGAAGTACTCTGCCTGACTTTGGTCGGCCTTAGACTAGAACTTCTGGGTCTAACTCCCAGTACTTATATCTTTTTATTTTTATTTTTTTTTCTATTACCTAAAGAAACGATGTCCATCCGAAGAAGATCCTCCCACTACATTCACCATCTCTTTGTGGAGTTGGTGATTCTTCTCAAAAGTCTGTAGCAACTCTAACAGACTGTGGTAGTTAACCATAGGCTTCATCATTTGAAAATGACTGAGAAATGATAGGTAGGATTTGGATAAGGAGTTCAGGATCGCATCCTTTCTAAGCTATTTGTGCAAGAAAAAATCGAGCTTGCTCAGATGCTCGATCTGTTCGATCATATATAATACAGATCGATGATCGATGCTCCCTCCCTCATCTGAGCATTAAAAATGGTACAACTAGTCTTGTGCCGCTCAACATCATCGGGAGTACCAAAACACTCATTTAACACCTTGAGCATGTCTTCTGGCAGACCTTCCTTAAATTTTCAGCAAAACTTGTTGTTAGCTTATTTCGTAAGTGCACGAAATCACTCAAGTAATATAATGATAAATAAGAGATCGTTCCCATGAGGACTGAGTTTAATTACAAAAAATGAATGCTAATTTTACTAATATCTAAACGATCGAAACTGAATGACAGTGAAAAATAAAATTAACTCTAAAGAACTCAATGAAAGCTGAATCAAAATTTGATTGATAAAGCACTAGGGTATATCTGATTTCACTTGATCCAATTATCAATTTTAGCTATTTCGATTAATAATTCAAATTTAATTATTAATACAAGGATAAATAATCCTAAATTATTTAATAATCTCTCTCGAGTTTTATTAAATATACTAATTAAAATCTATAATCTATCTTCCAATAGTAAAATAGATTTCAATTAGTTCAATAAGCACAGTAATTATTTCCAAGATCCCACAGGTCAAATCTTCTGCTCCCGCTCCAATTATTATTCTTATGATGTTTGTTATTAACTCCAATTTATAATCTTCCTTCCCAGTACCAATTATAAATCGAAATCAATCAAGTACCAAAGATAATAATACTTAAAAGTATTAAGTGTAAATAATAAATAATTACATTAATAAAGAAAATTAATACAAGATTCTGGAATTAAAATTAAATCCAAGCTACATCAGGTACCCTAGCTAGAAATTTAGCTTTTCATCATATCAAAATCAAACTCAAGTTTACTTGAATAAAACTCCAAAATCATCCTAACAATGAGTTCTAGAAAATAAATTCAAAGTAAACTAGAGAAAGAATTAAAAACTCTTAAAGTATTGCAGAGCCGAATGAATCATCTCTTCAAATCTTCCAGATACTTCAAACTCTCCTTGCTTGATTTCTAGCTTTCAAAGATGATTCTCCTCTCTCTCTTGCTGGTGTTTTAGGATCCTTAAATAGGGCTAGGACTAGGATTAAGATGGTATTTTTTCCATGATTTTATTCTATATATCATTCTTTCTATTTGGTATAGAATCTCTCCTCCTTTGGATAGGCTTTAAGCAACCACCAGCCATCTACTCCTTATGCTGCGCAAATTTTTTGATTTTATTCTGATTTCTATAGTAAAAGAAGGAAAGGAGGCATGGTTAATTAGAAGAGAAGACTTTCTTTCTTCTTCAACCTTCCTGGGTCCACAAAATCTGCAAAACAAAGTAAGGTTTCGGCTGCCCAAATCAAGTTTTTCAAGAATTAGTTCCAATTCTTTCTAAGTTTGCTCCTCATGCAGAATTAGTTTGAACTCTGATTTTCTTTCATTTAATTTTTTTCAAGATAGCTCTTTGCCACCCAAAATTGGTTGCCATATCAGATCTTTGTGCTAAGAAACACTAAGAAAAATTTGGGTGTATCGGGTGTTTCTTGTTGTGTCCAACATTGTTACCAACTTCAACCTACTGTAGCCACCTCATCTGGAATCCAAATTTAATTCTGTAAATTATGTTCCTTTCTTGCTTCTCTTAAAATTCTGTAGGATCTAATTTTGCTCAATTTGAAGTCCTGTAGCTTGCCTTTTAGGGGTCCTCACACCAAAATATCCAGAATTTAAATTGGTTGACTAGATGGGAGAGATTAACTGCTTGATTTATTTCTTGCACCTCTAGTTTCTTTTCTGACTGATGATGCCAAAAAGGATAAGGTGTGGGGTCCATTGATATCTTGATTTGGTTATTCTGCTTTGAGATGGACTCTGATTTTGATGCAAAACCTGATGACTCCGGATGACAAACCCTGCTGAATCAGACTCAACCAATTTCACTTAATTTGACCTTTAAAATATGGTTAAGCTCAATTAGGTGTGACCTGACTCAATTACCTGCAATTGATATAAAATATATCCAGTTCTTATATTTATTTAGTTAATTATTATACCAATTTCATCAAAATTATTAAAAACTAATAATAATAATTACTATAAAAATGCAATACATCAAATACCCCCGAACCTAGGTTTTTGGTTGTCCCCAAGCAAAAGAAAAGTCCAAATAAAAAATGGAGAATCTAAAACAAAAATTAATGCTAAAAACTTTATTTAACATTAATATACTCAAAATCCATCTGGACACAAAGGAGTAATACCCAAATGCCATGGCTTAACCACCTCAACCCAAAATCGAAAGGCAAACCCACAAGCTAACTATTCCAAACTCATTCATACTCAAACAAAATTACGCACAATCAATAGCTACCCTACTTCCTTTAGGTTTTAATAAAATAATTCGATTCAAACATCCAATCCTGAATGTAAAATCCTATCAGCCCATCTCCACTAGTGCAAACAACGTACTCAAGAGATCAATAGGACTCTTTAGGGTAAAAAAGAAATGGAAAGCAAGCAACAAGAATGATGGTTATGGTCACATAAGTGAAAATAAATTAATCACAATAAATCAGAGCATACTCAATTACTTATGCTTTACATCCCTTCCTTTATTTATTTTATTTTATAGTTTTAGAGCAGCCTATACACTTTGGCACTCTTCCTTAAGTCATCATTTGCCTTTTTACGTGAATACCGACATTGGCGATGAAGGCACCCGATTACTCAGCAAGTCATATACTCAAAGTGCTTTGCATACTCATAATTCAAGTCACTATTTGACGTAAAAGCAAACATGGGGCTCATGAATGCTCCTAGTTACTAGGCAACTTGAAACAGCGGAGTTGATTGTGCTTTTTTTTTTTTTTTAAATGGAAGGAAAACTAAAAATTCAGTATGCTCTAACCATTATAATCAATTTATTCTCAAAAAATATCAACAGTAGATATGAGATAGGATGAAAAGAAAATACAAGGGATCAAAAAGGGTATGCCAAAGGAATGCCTATATCATTTCTCTCAAGTAAATTGTCTACATTTTATTTCAACAAATGCAACAAAGCTCACAAATAGGATTGGTGAAGCAAAGTAACTATCTCCTATACGAGATTTTATTTAAGTATTTACAAGTTTAAAATAGTCAATCCCTGAATTTGACTTCCAAATTTAAAGCTAAGATAGCCAAACAATAACACAAAGGCAAAATTGTCCCCTTCTATATCCTTACAAGTGATCAATGAATCAACATTCCAATTTTTTTTTTTTGAATAAATTTTATTAAAAAAAATAAAGATAAAGATGCAAACATAATGGCAATTCTAAATTATTGACATGAAATGCTCATGCAAATGCACCCCCAAACCTGAATTGGACATTGTGCTCAATGATAAGATCATCATCACAATACATATTATAGCAAGGCATTCTTAAAGGTTAGGGGTACTCCCCTTTGTAGCGTGCCTATGCGCTTGTGCGAGTTTGCAACTCATTCTCAGTCATTTTATCTCTCTTGTCTTCTTCAATGTGTCTACAAAAAGTGAATAACATCCATTCAAACCTTGAAAATATAGTGAGGATTAAAATTGACTCAAAAAATATAGAAAATAAAAAGAATTTTGCTTGGATTGCCTCCCAAGAAGTGCTAGTTTATAGTCATTAGCTTGACTATCCCAATGCATTATGTCAGTGATATGGAGGTTTTTGGTTGCTCAAATCCTCCATCTATGTATTCCTTCAACCTTTGCCCATTGACCTTGAAGGTCCTATCACCACTATTTAACTCAACAGCTCCATGTGAAAAAACTTGTATAATCTCAAATGGACCTGGCCACCTAGACCGGAGCTTACCTGAAAATAGCTTTAGGCGGGAGTTATACAGCAACACCTTTTGTCCTGCTTGGAATTCACACCTCACAATATGCTTGTCATGCCATCTTTTCATTCTCTCCTTGTAAATTCTTGCATTTTCATATGCATGGAGGTGGAACTCATCAAGTTCATTAAGCTGTAATGGCTTTTTCTCTCCAGCAGCTTTCATATTGAAATTTAGCAACCTAGTTGCCTAGTAAGCTCGATGCTCTAGCTCCACAGGTAAATTGCATGCTTTTCCATAAACTAGACGATACGGGGACATCCCAATTGGCATTTTGAATGCTGTTCTATATGCCCATAATGCATCATCTAATTTTAGGGACCAGTCCTTTTTTGATGAGTTGACAGTAGTCTCCAATATTCTTTTAATTTCACGGTTGGAGATCTCTACTTGTCCACTTGTTTGGGGATGATATGGTGTTCTTACATGATGAGTAATACCATATTTTGTCAATAGAGAATCCAAATAACGATTACAAAAATGCTTACCTCCATCCGTGATGATAGCCCTTGGAATACCAAAGTGTGTGAATATGTATTTCTTTAAGAACTTGAGCACACTCTTGGCATCATTAGAGGGAAGTGCTACTACCTCAATCCATTTGGATACATAATCCACCGCCACTAGGATGTATTGATTTGAATGAGAAGGTGGAAAAGGCCCCATAAAATCTAATCCCCACACATCGAACAGTTCTACTTCAAGGATATTGGTTAGTGACATTTCCTGTCTAAAAAAAATATTTCTAATTTTTTGATATCGATCAGAAGAAGAAACAAAAGCAATAGCATCATTAAACAGGTTAGGCCAATAAAAACTACACTGTAATACTTTAGCAGTTGTTTTGTTGGGTCCAAAATGGCCTCCATACTCTAATGAATGGCAGTGTTTTAAAATATTTTTAATTTTATCATCAGGCACACATTTCCTAATAAGCTAATCTGGACAATACTTATATAAATATGGATCCTCCCAAAAATAATATTTTGCATCATGTAAATTTTTTTTTTACTGATAATTAAATTCAGGAGGAATAATATCAGATGCCTTAAAATTAACAATATCAGCATACCAGGGTGTACTAGATGTGAGTAATGCAAATAATTGCTCATCAGGAAATGACTCATTAATGGGTACCTCAGTGTTCTCAATTTCTTTACTTAAGTCTAACCGGGACAAGTGATCTGCTACAAGATTTTCTGCTCCTTTCTTATCCTTAATCTCCAAGTTAAATTCCTGCAATAAGAGCACCCAACGAATTAGTCTCAGTTTCGCATCTTTTTTTCAAGTAAATATTTAATTGTTGAGTGATCAGTATAAACTATTATTTTTGCTCCTATAAGATATGGCCTAAATTTATCAAAAGCAAAAACAATGGCGAGCAACTCTTTCTCTATGGTGGCATAGTTCAACTGTGCATCATTCAGTGTTCGACTCGCATAGTACACCACATGAAGTCTATTCTCCTTTCTTTGTCCCAAGACTGCTCCTATAGCATAGTCGCTTGCATCACACATGAGTTCAAATGGTAGATTTCAGTCAGGTGCAGTGATGATAGGAGCTGAGATTAATTCTCTTTTCAACCTGTTAAAAGCAACCAAACACTCATCAGTAAATTTAAAAGGCGCATCCTTGATCAATAATTTATAAAGAGATTTGGTAATTTTAGAGAAGTCTTTTATAAATCTTCTATAGAAGTCAGCATGCCCTAAAAAACTCCTCACTCCTTTAACAGATGTTGGTGGTGGTAATTTTTCAATGACCTCCACCTTTGCTTTGTCTACTTCTATCCCTCTAGATGAAATCTTATGGCCTAAAACTACTCCTTCCTGCATCATAAAATGATATTTCTCTCAGTTCAATACAAGATTAGTTTCTTCACAATGCTGTAGAACTTGGGAGAGGTTAGTCAAACACATCAAAAGAAGGATCAAAAATTAAAAAATCATCCATAAAGATTTCAATGAATTTTTCAACCATGTCAGAGAATATAGACATTATACATCTTTGAAAAGTTGCAGGTGCATTACATAACCCAAATGGCATTCTCCTATATGCAAATGTTCCATATGGACAAGTAAATATAATTTTTTCTTGATCCTCAGGTATAATAGGAATTTGAAAATATCCTGAATAACCATCTAAAAAATAGTAGAAGGGATATCTAGACAATCTCTCAAGCATCTGGTCAATAAAAGGCAAAGAAAAATGGTCCTTTCGTGTGGTTTTGTTTAACTTCCTATAATCAATACACACACGCCAACCAGTGACTATTCTAGTGGGTATCAGCTCATTTTTATTATTTGTAATAACAGCCATCCCTCCTTTCTTAGGAACTACTTGAACAGGACTCATCCAACTTGTCACGCCCCCGACTCGAGATTGTGAATCGAGGATCATGGCAACCGCCGCATACTTATGAAGAACTCTCTCCATAAGCATGCAAGGCATCTCATCACGATATCAATGCATCGCAGCGGAATAAATTCAAATAATTATTATTAAACTGTAATTCAAGTAATTAAATCAAATGTCTTACATCCAATAAAATTTTTACTAAAACAATAAAGACAATAGATCTAAGTTCAATGAAGTTGACAATGCTAAATCTCGCCTCTAAAAGCTCTGTCCCAATATTTCTTCCCATGCTCGAAATTAATTGTCTGAATCTGAAAAATAGAAAGAAAGGAAATGAGCTAGACAGCCCAGTAAGTAACAAATATCTCAACCAGATATTTCAGATATTATATAATTTTTAAGAATAATGCTGTAAATAAACATAAAAATATATTTCATGCTGATTTAATGCAAATCCAATAATTTCAAATATTCACATATAATATAATCATAAATCCGATTCGATTTTAAAACACTCGTAACTCAACAGCCTCGACTATGACCAACGTTTAACCCCCATTGGCGGGGTCCACAGAATACCAGCGCACAACCCCCATTGGCAGGATCCAGAAATACCAGCGCACAACCCCCACTGGCAGGGTCCACATATACCAGCGCACAACCCCCACTGGCAGGATCCACAAAGTACCAACGTATAATCCCCATTGACGGGGCCCACTGAAACATAGTTAGGCTGAGAGCATCAATCCGATCTATATCAAAACACTTAGTACCACAATATATATCATAATCTTTCACTAAATATGTGCATAAATCGATATACCATAACATTTTAAAAGCACTTTTCTTTCAAAACATAATTCCATAAATCATGCATAATTTCAGAGAATAATTATTTATTTTCAGAATAAACATGAAATATCTCGAGAAGATGATTCATTACTTACCTTTCACGGAGCACTGAACGAATAGATCGACTAACTTCTAGGAGATTCTTCCGTGCCTATTATCCAAAATTATATTTTTACATTAATTTAATTCAAAATTAAATCTAACAAATCCCAAAATTAAAATCTCGCTTAAAATCAGACTCGTCTCTAAACTCGATCAGAATCATTAGATGAAGCCTTCCCCTACGCTAACCCTAGAGGAATAACTTTAGAGAGAGAGAAATCCATCAAGAGAGAGAAATATCCTAGAGAAAAAAAATTCTAGAGAGAGAAAGTAGAGAGAGAAAGTCCAATTCTAGAGAGAGAAAGTCAGGGTTCAGACTGAAAGAAGAGAGAGAAGAGAGAGAAACTCTCTCTCTCATCAATTTCAATTTTTTTATTTTATTTATTTATTTATTTATTTGTTCATACATATATATATATAAATATAAATATATATATATATTATTATTATTATTATTATTATTTTCTTTTCTTTTCTTTTCTTTTCTTTTTCTTCTTTTCTTTTTCTTCTTTTTCTTCTTTTTTTCTTTCCTTTTCTTTTTTTTTTTTTTCTTTTTCCTTCTTTCTCTTTTCTTTTTCTTCTTTTTCTTTTTCTTCTTTTTTTTCTTCTTTTCTTCTTTTTTTTTTCTTGGTTCTTCCCACGCCGGAACAGGGGACCGGCGTTCCCGCTTTTGTCGGGCCGTTCAGGCCACGGCCGCCACGGCGGAGGCCGACGGCCGACGGGGGCCACCCCCCACGGTCACGGAGGAGTGGGGCCGGCGATCGATTTTGATCGCCGGTGCCGGAAAAATCCACGGGAAAGAGACCAAAACAGAGGTCTCTTTCCCTGACCAGAAATCGGCGACTCTCGTCGCCGGCAGTCGCGCACAGGAGCATGGGAGGAAGGAGAAGAAAGAGGGGAGGAAGAGGAAAAACTTACCTCAGCCTCCGGAGACCTCGTCGGCGGCAATCACGGCGAGAAATCAAAGGGTGTCCGCGGCCTTCGATCGAGAAAAATGGAGAGAAAGAGAGAGGAAGGAGGTCGATGTTGGGTCTCAAGAGGGAGGGGGTCTTCTTATAGAGAACCCTAGGACTCCGAGGGGTCCTAGGAGTCCTAATTTGCCCGGGACTCGCCGGAGAAGAAGACTCCTACCGGGAGTCTTCTTCCCGGTTTTTGATCCCCTATTTTTTTTTTTTTTTTTTCGTTTTGGTCTTGGGTCTAGGTTTTGGGCTATCACATTCTTCACCCCTAAAAAGAAATTTTGTCCTCAAAATTTTTCATACCTGTCACCATTGTGTTGGAAGCCTGTAGATTCTGTTGAGTAAGCGCATAAACTCTTCCCTGGGTTTTACAAATCTGTCCGCCACCCTTATGTTGTCCTTCATGAGTTCTTTTGCCAGCTTGATTTTCGGTATTTAGTGGGCAGCTAGCGATTTTATGATCCATCTGACCATATTTGAAACAAGCACCGGTATTCCAATAGCAATCTTTGTCTGCATGATTTTTGCCACATCTGGAGCACGGCTCACCATCAATCTGTTGAGTCTTATTGTCTACTGCTCTCTTAGCTGATCTTTTGATGTTTTTATTATTCTGCCCTTGGGTATCATTTGATTGTGTTCTCTTTCTTTGCCTTCTTTCCTTTTCCGTGCGTTCTTCATTGACTTTCCTTTCAATTATCAGTACTTTGTTTACCACATCTGCATAAGTTGTCAATTCATATGGAACCACTTGTTTTCGAATCTCAGTTCTCAGTCCCATCTCAAACTTGTGAACACGTTCTTGCTCACCATCCACTAATCTCGGAGCAAATTTTGCTAACTCTGTAAATTTTGCTTCATATTCAGTCACACTCATACCCTTTTGCTTCAAATAAATAAACTCTTGCTCTTTCTGGATCCTTATACTCCGAGGAAAATACTGATCATAGAATGCAATCCGAAATCTTTCCCAGGTAAGTATTTCGCCGTCTTGTTCATGCTTGCGCTGTAGTCGCTGACACCAGTTGTATGCTTCTCCTTGTAGTAAATAAGCTGCATATCGAATCTTTTCTTCATCAAGACACTCTTGGACAGCGAAAGCCTTCTCCATCTCCATTATCCAGTTGTCAGCCTCCAAAGGTTCAGTAGTCCCCTTGAAAGCTGGAGGAGCAAGCTTTTTAAATTCTGAAATATTGTTCCGTTGTACTGGTTGCTCTCCATGTTGTGGTGGTGGATGCTGATGTTGTTGTGTATCTCGTTGTATCTACTGTTGTTCAAACATTTGCTGCTGCATTTATTATTGCGCTTGTACCATCCTGATTAGGGTCTGCATTAACTGAGCCATATCTGGTTCTTGACGTGCTCTCGATGTACTCCCATTAGGATCTACGGCTCCCTCCTCCTGAGGGGTGCCACTGGTCAGATGGGGAGTGCTACCATCCCGTGGTTGTGATGTCCCTCTTGCAATTCCTTGAGTAGTTCTTGTCATTCTACGGGGAGGCATGGTAACCTTGTAGTAGTAAAACCTTATTAGATTCATTTATCTATTTGTTAGGATGGGTTTATTATGATGCTTATACTTTAACGTCCCAATATTCCTAATGTTTACCCACTTACACTCATACTATGTCAAATTCTATGTATCATAATTTATCCACTTATGCTCTGATACCATATTAATTGTCACGCCCCCGACCCGAGATTGTGAATCGAGGGTCATGGCAACCGCCGCATACTTATGAAGAACTCTCTCCATAAGCATGCAAGGCATCTCATCACGATATCAATGCATCGCAGCGGAATAAATTCAAATAATTATTATTAAACTGTAATTCAAGTAATTAAATCAAATGTCTTACATCCAATAAAATTTTTACTAAAACAATAAAGACAATAGATCTAAGTTCAATGAAGTTGATAATGCTAAATCTCGCCTCTAAAAGCTCTGTCCCAATATTTCTTCCCATGCTCGAAATTAATTGTCTGAATCTGAAAAATAGAAAGAAAGGAAATGAGCTAGACAGCCCAGTAAGTAACAAATATCTCAACCAGATATTTCAGATATTATATAATTTTCAAGAATAATGCTGTAAATAAACATAAAAATATATTTCATGCTGATTTAATGCAAATTCAATAATTTCAAATATTCACATATAATATAATCATAAATCCGATTTGATTTCAAAATATTCGTAACTCAACAGCCTCGACTATGACCAACGTTTAACCCCCATTGGTGGGGTCCACAGAATACCAGCGCACAACCCCCACTGGCAGGGTCCAGAAATACCAGCGCACAACCCCCACTAGCAGGGTCCACAAATACCAGCGCACAACCCCCACTGGCAGGGTCCACAAAGTACCAACGTATAATCCCCATTGGCGGGGCCCACTGAAACATAGTTAGGCTGAGAGCATCAATCCGATCTATATCAAAATACTTAGTACCACAATATATATCATAATCTTTCACTAAACATGTGCATAAATCGATATACCATAACATTTCAAAAGCTCTTTTCTTTCAAAACATAATTCCATAAATCATGCATAATTTCAGAGAATAATTATTTATTTTCAGAATAAACATGAAATATCTCGAGAAGATGATTCATTACTTACCTTTCACGGAGCACTGAACGAATAGATCGACTAACTTCTAGGAGATTCTTCCGTGCCTATTATCCAAAATTATATTTTTACATTAATTTAATTCAAAATTAAATCTAACAAATTCCAAAATTAAAATCTCGCTTAAAATCAGACTCGTCTCTAAACTCGATCAGAATCATTAGATGAAGCCTTCCCCTACGCTAACCCTAGAGGAATAACTTTAGAGAGAGAGAGGAATCCATCAATAGAGAGAAATATCCTAGAGAGAGAAAATTCTAGAGAGAGAAAGTAGAGAGAGAAAGTCTAATTTTAGAGAGAGAAAGTCAGGGTTCAGACTGAAAGAAGAGAGAGAAACTCTCTCTCTCATCAATTTCAATTTTTTTATTTTATTTATTTATTTATTTGTTCATACATATATATATATAAATATATATATATATTTATTATTATTATTATTATTATTATTATTATTTTTTTTTTCTTTTCTTTTCTTTTCTTTTCTTTTTCTTCTTTTCTTTTTCTTCTTTTTCTTCTTTTTTCTTTCCTTTTCTTTTTTTTTTTTCTTTTTCCTTCTTTCTCTTTTCTTTTTCTTCTTTTTCTTTTTCTTCTTTTTTTTCTTCTTTTCTTCTTTTTTTTTTCTTGGTTCTTCCCACGTCGGAACAGGAGACCGGCGTTCCCTCTTTTGCCGGGCCGTTCAGGCCACGGCCGCCGCGGCGGAGGCCGGCGGCCGACGGGGGCCAACCCCCACGGTCACGGAGGAGCGGGGCCGGCGATCGATTTCGATCGCCGGTGCTGGAAAAATCCATGGGAAAGAGACCAAAATAGAGGTCTCTTTCTCCGACCAGAAATCGGTGACTCTCGTCGCCGGCAGCCGCGCACAGGAGCATGGGAGGAAGGAGAAGAAAGAGGGGAGGAAGAGGAAAAACTTACCTCAGTCTCCGGAGACCTCGTCGGCGGCAATCACGGCGAGAAATCAAAGGTTGTCCGCGGCCTTCGATCGAGAAAAACGGAGAGAAAGAGAGAGGAAGGAGGTCGATGTTGGGTCTCAAGAGGGAGGGGGTCTTCTTATAGAGAACCCTAGGACTCCGAGGGGTCCTAGGAGTCCTAATTTGCCCGGGACTCGCCGGAGAAGAAGACTCCTACCGGGAGTCTTCTTCCCAATTTTTGATCCCCTGTTTTTTTTTTTTTTTTTTTTTTTCGTTTTGGTCTTGGGTCTAGGTTTTGGGCTATCACACAACTACTATCAGAAATAGGATAGATAATTTCTGTATCAAGTAATTTCATAACTACTTCCTTCATATTAGGATTTAACCTACGTTGATGCTCAATTGAAGGTTTGTAGTTTTCTTTCATTAAAATTTTATGCATGCATATACTAGGACTAATTCCCTTAATATCATCAATAGACCAGCCTAGTGCTTTCTTATGCTTTTTCAACACATGCAATAATTTTTTCTCTTATTCAGCAGACAAATGAGCAGATATAATGACAGGAAAAATAGATGAGTCTCCTAAGAATGCATATCTTAAGTGAGAAGGGAGCTGCTTAAGCTCAAACTTGGGGTTTGGCTTAGCCTCTACTGAATCCTGTATTTTCTCAACATCATTTAACACATCAACATGCTCAATTAACTGTTCAAATTTATTTTTAATACCATCAATCAAGTCATATTCAGAATTATCAATTATTTCACTAATAAATTTATTAATCACATCTAATCTAAAATATTCATCATTCTCAAGAGGATATTTAGAAGAATTAAGCATGTTAAAAATTACCTCTTCTTATCCCACTCTTAAAGTAAGCTTACCCTCATGGACATCTATAAGTGCCTTGCCAGTTGCAAGGAATGGCGCCCCAATATTAAAGAAACCTCTCTATCTTCCTCCATATCTAAGATAATGAAATCCACTGGGAAGATAAATTTGTCCACCTTGATTAATACATCCTCCACTATGCCTTTAGGATATATCACCGATCGATCAGCTAGTTGTAATGAAACACTGGTCGGTTTCACATCCCCTAGTCCAAGCTTCTTGAAAACAGATAAAGGCATTAAGTTAATGCTAGCACCTAAATCGCACAATGCTTTAGTGAATTCAATATTGCCAATATTGCATGGAATTGTAAAACTCCCTAGATCCTTTAATTTTGATGGCAACTTGTTCTGAATGATTGCACTGTATTCTTCTGTGAGCATGACTGTCTCATGGTCCTCTAGCCTTCTCTTTTTGGAAAGGATGTCCTTCAAGAATTTGGCATAGCTAGGTATCTGAGCTAATACCTCGGCAAATGGAATATTTATGTGTAGTTTCTTGAAGACCTCCAAAAACTTCAGAAAGTTTTTGTCATCCTTACTTTGCTTGAGCCTTTGAGGAAAAGGAACTGGTGGATTGTAGGGCTTTACTGGCTCTTCCTTTTTCTCTTTTAGCTTCTCTTTGACCACAGTCTCTTTTTGAGTTTGTTTCTTTACTTGTTCTTTAACAGGCTCTTTCCCTTGTTGTTCCCCTAATTGTTTTCCACTCCTCAAGGTAATTATCTTCATATGCTCCTTCGGGTTTGTTTCAGTATTGCTAGGCAATGACCCTTGAGTTCTGTTAGCTACCATGTTGGCCAACTATCCCATTTGTATTTTCAAGTTTTTAATGGCAACTTGCTGGTTTTGAAAGTTTGCCTTAGTTTCACCCATGAAATCAGTAGTGGCCTTGGTGAGAGTTGCAACCAATTCTTCCAGGTTAGACTTCTTTTCTTGCTGTGGAAAATTAGGTGGTCCTCTATTCTGATAATTCTGTTATTGCTGTTGATTTTTTCAGAAAAAATTTGGATGGTTCTTCCAGGCAGGCGTGTAGGTGTTTGAGTATGGATTGTTCTGTTGCCTTCCTTGGTTTGCCACATATTGCACTTGTTCTTGTACTGGAGGCATGAATGAGCTGTCAATCGGACAATCTCGACTAGCATGTTGCCCAGTACACATCTCACAGGTCTACACACGAGTATTGACAGCATTGATAGATAAATGATCTAATTTTTTGAAAAGAGTGTCTACCTTTGCATTGAGTGCAGTAATAGCGTCTATCTCATGAATCCCAGCAGGTCTCCTCGTCATGTTTCTCTCATTGGGCCATTGGTAATTGTTGTTGGCCATTTCCTCCAAAAGATCATAGGCCTCATCAACCGACTTCCCCATCAATGAACCTCCAGCAGCAGCATCAATATTAATTCTGGTATAGTTGTTCAGCCCATTGTAGAAGGTTTGTACAACCAACCATTTAGGCAGCCCGTGGTGTGGACACCTCCTAAGCAGATCCTTGAACTTTTCCCAGGCTTCATATAAGGTCTCCATGTCGAATTGCACGAAGGTTTGGATGTCAGCCCTCAACTTGGTAGTCTTAGCAGGTGGAAAGAATTTTGCCAAAAATTTTTGTGCTAAGTCATTCCAAGTAGTGATCGAGCCAGCAGGAAGAGACTGTAACCATGCTTTAGCCTTGTCTCTAAGTGAAAATGGGAACAATCTTAGCTGAATTGCATCATCTGACACTCCATTATGCTTAAGGGTATCACATATCTCCAAGAAGTTTGCAATGTGCACATTAGGGTCATCATTGGGCAATCCTCCAAACTGAACTGCTGTCTGGATCATTTAGATCAAAGCAGGCTTGATCTCAAAGTTGTTTGCTTGCACAAGTGGTCTTGTGATGCTAGATGAAGCTTCATTCATGATAGGTATGGCATAATCCCGTAGTGCCCTGGGGTTTGCCTCTCTAGCAACCTCATTATTCCCTACTAGGATTACTTCCCTCCTTGGATCTTCAGCCATTTCTGGATCTACTTTTGCCTCAGATTTCTTCCCTTCTCTGACGGCTTTAATGTTTTGTTTACAAGTGCATTCAATTTCTTGACTTGAAATGGGGTTTGATTCAATTCTCACAAGTCGATCCGATTCTCTTTTCCAAATTATAATTTTGAAAGATTATTATCCTCATTTTTTTTTTAAGAGAAGAGAGAAGAGGAAGGAGAGAGAAAAGAGTTCTAGAGATGAGTCCTAAGGAGTCCTAAATCTAGATATGAAAGAGAAGAGTATTTTAATTAGGTTTAAATTTTAATGGCAAACAAGTTAGCACAAAATGGACTTTCTATCCTAGGGTTAACCTAGATCTAGACAGCTCCTAACTGTTCCAAGATCGCCTTCAAGCACTCCAAGCCCAAAACTGACTAACTATCTTGGTCAGGTAAGTGTAAGATGTGGGAGGTCCCCTGCTTGTTGCTTTCCTTAGACACCAACTGAGTTGGCCAGGTCAGACAACGGAACCAATTGAAAACCACCTTCTTAAACCACTTGCCTTAGACACCGAGCAATTAATCAATTCGAATCCGATCTAACTTTAGGACTTTCTTGTCCTATTGAGCTCGAATATCCTAGAACCAACATTTAATTGATTTTAGATTAAGGTCTAGGTTATGCAAGATGAAAGATGTGGTTTTTGGGCTAAGGGTGATCAAATCTCCACCTTATCCGATTAATGGGTTAAGTGCCCTTAAAGTTAATTATGGAGATGCAATGCAAAGAAACAAGATGTCCAATCAAGTTTGAAATATATTTTTTTTAAATATTCAAGAAATAAAATATCTAGATTACTAGTAAAATCAACTATTCTTGATATTAAAGCACCAGTTCCTGGCAACGGCGCCAAAAACTTGTTAGCCTATTTCGCAAGTGCACGAAATCGCTCAAGTAATATAATGATAAATAAGAGATCGTTCCCACAAGGATTGAGTTTAATTACCAAAAATGAATGCTAATTTTACTAATATCTAAACGATCGAAACTGAATGATAGTGGAAAATAAAATTAACTCTAAAGAACTCAATGAAAGCTGAATCAAAATTTGATTGATAAAGCACTAGGGTATATCTGATTTCACTTGGATCAATTATCAATTCTAGCTATTCCGATTAATAATCCAAATTTAATTATTAATGTAAGGATAAATAATCCTAAATTATTTAATAATCTCTCTTGAGTCTTATTAAATATACTAATTAAAATCTATAATCTATCTTTCAATAGTAAAATAGATTTCAATTAGTTCAATAAGCACAGTAATTATTTTTAAGATCCCACAGGTCAAATCTTCTACTCCCGCTCCAATTATTATTCCTATGATGTTTGTTATTAACTCCAATTTATAATCTTCCTTCCCAGTATCAATTATAAATCGAAATCAATCAAGTACCAAAGATAATAATACTTAAAAGTATTAAGTGCAAATAACAAATAATTGCATTAACAAAGAAAATTAATACAAGATTCTGGAATTAAAATTAAATCCAAGCTACATCAGGTGCCCTAGCTAGAAATTTAGCTTTTCATCATATCAAAATCAAACTCAAGTTTACTTGAATAAAACTTCAAAATCATCCTAACAATGATTTCTAGAAAATAAATTCAAAGTAAACTAGAGAAAGAATTAAAAACTCAGAAGAAATTGCAGAGCCGAATGAATTCTCTCTTCAAATCTTCCAGATACTTCAAACTCTCCTTGCTTGATTTCTAGCTTTCAAAGATGATTCTCTTCTTCCTCTTGCTAGTGTTTTAGGATCCTTAAATAGGGCTAGGGGTAGGGTTAAGGTGGTATTTTTTTCATGATTTTATTCTATGTATCATTCTTTCTATTTGGTATAGAATCTCTCCTCCTTTGGATAGGCTTTAAGCAACCACCAGCCATCTACTCCTTATGCTGCCCAAATTTTTTGATTTTATTCTGATTTCCATAGTAAAAGAAGGAAAGGAGGCATGGTTAATTAGAGAAGAAGAATTTCTTTCTTCTTCAACCTTCCTGGGTCCACAAAATCTGCAAAACAAAGTAAGGTTTCGGCTGCCCAAATCAAGTTTTCCAAGAATTGGTTCCAATTCTTTCTAAGTTTGCTCTTCATACAGAATTAGTTTGGACTCTAATTTTTTTTTATTTAATTCTTTCCAAGATAGCTCTTTGCCACCCAAAATTGGTTGCCATATCAAATCTTTGTGCCAAGAAATACTAAGAAGAATCTGGGTGTATCGGGTGTTTCTTGTTGTGTCCAACATTGTTACCAACTTCAACCTATTATAGCCACCTCATCTGGAATCTAAATTTAATTCTATAAATTATGTTCCTTTTTTGCTTCTCTCAAAATTTTGTAGGATCTAATCTTGCTTAATTTGGAGTCCTGTAGCTTGCCTCTTAGGGGTCCTCACACCAAAATATCCAGAATTTAGATTGGTTGACTAGATGGGAGAGATTAACTGCTTGATTTATCTTCTGCACCTCTAGTTTCTTTTCTGGCTGATGATGCCAAAAAAGATAAGGTGTGGGGTCCATTGATATCTTGATTTGATTATTCTGCTTTGAGATGGACTCTGATTTTGATGCAAGACCTGATGACTCCGGATGACAAACTCTACTGAATCGGACTCAACCAATTTCACTTAATTTGACCTTTAAAATATGGTTAAGTCCAATTAGGTGTGACCTGGCTCAATTACCTGCAATTGACATAAAACATATCAGGTTCTTACATTTATTTAGTTAATTATTATACCAATTTCATCAAAATCATTAAAAACTAATAATAATAATTACTACAAAAATGCAATACATCAAAACCTAATCAGTATATGTATTAATAAAGCCTAAAGACATAAACTTTAGTCTAAAGGTTCTTTCACTATTTTATACGAATTAATAGCCTCTACCTTCAATTCAAAAAATTACCTTAATTTCTTAGCAGGTACTAGAATTCACACAGACTGCACACTTGCTCGACTTTAGCCGACCTACCCATGTGCATCTTTGGGTAGGTTCTTTAACCAATTATTTTATCAAATAATTTTAGTTAATTAATTTAGCCCCAGATAACTTTTCAATTGACTTTGGTCTTCTCTGCAAGCCCTGGTTAGGTCCAACCATTAATATGATCATACTACAGAGTCTAACTACCAAATGATCAGGTCCAACTTTGGTTGGCTAACTTTACCACTTGCTAGAGAGACTTGACTGAGTTATCATATTATGAATGATAATCCTAATAACAGATAAGCACTAGACCTTTGGACCTCTAATAATCATCATACTAATGGATCTATTATCATCCAACTTAATAGGAGGCTTTGATTTAGTTTTCACTATAACTATCTCATTTTAGGAACCTAATAATTTAGAGGATTCAATTGATGAATTTAGAGAAGAAAAGAGATCAACCAATAAATCACAATCCTTCCACTGACTTCACTAAGTCATTGAATTGGATTAATGATATGCCGATTGAAAATAGCACCTAGATCAGTCACACTGATCAACTTTAATGGTATGGGTAATTCAAATCATTTAACAGTCTAATCAAAACATAATCCATCAAATTGGTCAGGTAAGTGAGATCAGTGGAAGGGTATGCTAAGCTTATTTTAGACACCATCAAAATGGTCAGGTAAGCCACTCCCAATTAAAAACCATCGATCAAAATACCAAACTTACCTTAGACATTAATTGGTTAATTAGTTTCGATTTGACTAACCTAATGACTCAAATTCAACTATTGAGCCTTAATCAAGGTCCATTTAGTCTAATCAAAGATATGGACTTGACCATCTACAACTATTATATTGATTCTAGAGAAAGTCTAATTTAATTTAATTCAATATTTTATTAAATTTAATCAATTTCTCTACATAGTTCATTAACTCTTTGATTCTAATCTTGGGTCTAACCCAATTAAGAAGATCTAATTTGAGCTAATCCATGCCTCCATATTTTATACAATATTATTAGATTTTAAATCATAATTCTAGATCTAATCGATTCTATACTTAATTCTTAATTAAGTTCAGCATCAACATGGATTTAGATTAAGTTTTTGAAACTATTTTTTATATAAATATTTTTATATTAAATCATAAAATCTTTTAGATCATATCTAAATTTTTTATCATTTCAAATCTTATTAAAATAATTTTAATCATTAAGATTAGATGTTGTTGCTTTTCTTACTTGTATCACATACAATAAATCTTAAGATTTCAAGATCTAGAATTTTAAAAAAAAATAAGTTCTTCCTTTCACATTCTTCTTTATGAGACCTCATAGTGGCACCCTTACATATAATAAGAGCATCCCATTGAATGGAAAGAGAGGGTCATGTAACCCTACTTGCTTCTATGACACTACAACAAAACAGGTTATTAGCGATGAAAAATTTTCATCGCTAATAATCAATTTTCATCACCAATATATATTAGTGACGTAATTTTTATCGCTAATATTTCATCACCAATAATCACATCATTGATAATATTTTATGATAAAAAAAATTATATTGCTAATAAAAGATATTTGTGACTAATATTTTTTATCATTAAAAATAAAAGATAAAAAAATTTAATCATAAAAAAAGATATTTGCGATAAATTATACCATCGCTAATAAATAAAAAATTAGTAATAATGCAAATATTTTCATCGCTATTAATTTTAAAGTTTTAGCAACTAAAAGTTTACGTCGTAAAAAATATTTTTTGTAACAAAAAAGTTTCATCACTATTAATTTAATAAAAAATTTTAAAAAATAAAATTAAATAATATTAGTGATGAAAAATTACATCATAAATGATTCAATTTGCGACGATCATTGATGTCACTAATAATTATTTATGATGAAAGATTTTTCATCACTGTTAATTACATATTTATTAAAAAATTAAATTATATTAGTAAAATATTTTTGACGATGAATCCTTTGTTGTGAATAATTTCATCACTAATAATTTAGTCTTATTTTTTTTAAAATTTATGAATATATATTTTTAATTTATATGTATAATATTTTTATAAATTTTAAAAATTAAAATAAAAAATTTATATAATAAATTGATAAATAAATTTTATTATTTTTTTATATTAAATTAAAATTATAAAAAATTTGAAATAAAAAAAAAGTACATCAATAAGCTGTCAAATATCGGCATTTGGAGAACGAGTTAGGGATGGAGAGCACTCGATGGAGCTCGGACCGATCTACTGCTGTCTCATCAGCTGTATCGTCTGCTCCATTTGCACCATCCACTCTCTCATCTATATTTGGAGCTACTGATACTCATCGACACGTGTTGCCAACTCCTAAGCTCGATGCTCAATCTGCTGTCGATCCTCGACAGCCTGTCTTTCCACCTCCATCAATCAAGCCTCGTACGCAGAATGGATATCAATCCTAGATAAGCATGAGGATGAGGGAGCAGTGATCCCATACCCTAGACCCTTAACATAATAGGGTCTCGTACCGAGCATTTGATCACAGTCTCATTATCTGTGGGTGCGATTGAGCCCTCAGAGATAGGCTGGGATCTCATGTCTATCATACGATCTTGAAAATTAAAATTAAATTTTTTTTAATTTTTTAATAAAAATTAGACTGTGAATAAAAAAATAATTGAAAAAACTTACAAAGAGCTCCTGGCTCCCCATCGTCCACTCCTCCGACCGTCGCTGGTAGGTCCCTTGGTAGATATCGATCCTATCAGGAAGCTTGCTACTCTCAACATCTCTTTATAATTTAAGAATTAATTAAAAATATTTTAAATAACTAAAAAATTATATGTTAATTAAAAATTAAAAATTACCTATAATATGCTCCATGTGACGAGCGAACAATCTCGAACCCACATAATGCGGCACGGTCTGTCTCGCCTGATTCATCACATTTTGGGTATATCGTCTCTATAAAATTATCAGTCAAATTAGTTCATAATAAATTTAATTTAAGAATAAATGATTCAGTCATTAAACTCTAAAAAAAAAATTTAGATGTGTAACCTGATATGTCGGATCCTCTACTGCCATCATATGGCAGTCCAATCATTCATGGTGATGCTGTCATAGGGCTGCTGCCACGTTGCCTCCTTTCCATGATCCTGCACCATTTGATACCAATGCTGATGCATGTGATGGCAATAATCTTTGAAATGCAAGGATAGATGAGTGTTGATGGCTCGCCTCACACAATCTTCCTCAAAATCAATGATGTCGAATACGCCCTGCCAATAACAAATATTAGAAGAATACTATGCAAATTAAATATTCATAATATAATTTATTTTACCTATAAATAGGTTTAGAAAATCTTTTTTTGAGCCGGTAGAATGTGACACCAATCGAAGAGTGTCACGAGGGCATAATTATGGCATATGATGCCTAGCTCAGTCTGCTATGGCTTGCACCATCCCCTAATGAGTTTAGTGTAGCTGGTTGGTATCTCAATTCGGAGATGCTGTCCTGGATGCTTGCATCTCTAATGCTCTAGAGTGAGGTTCTTCGATGGACCTCACTCTCACCTCACTACCGATGAAGATTGATCTGAAATAATAATAAATAAATCATTAGTATGATCCAAATAAAAGAATCAAATTTTTTTATATAAAAAATATAATAATATTACTGGGACCTGCTTCACTGGGACCCATCTCACTGGGACTTGCCTTACTGGGACCCTCTGATAGTGGAGCCGGTGCGGCAACAGAGATCAGAGAAGGTGCCTCAACCTTCGAGGTAGATTGTGAATGCGAATATCGTCGTCTGTCTCCTAGTGCCATATCTATAATAATTGAGATATAAATAAATATAATATTGAATAATAATAATAGAAATCAAATAACATTCTAATGAATATAATTATATTGCATACCATTATTGCAGGACAAGATTGAACGAAGAATATAGATTTACTCATCAATATTTATATCTTCTTCGATGTGTAGATTTTTCTTCGAATCATAATAATCGATATATGTGTCGTTTTCTATTTCATCATTATTTATGAATTGATCGTCGCCCTCTGACTCATCAAGATTAAATACAAAATCAGTTTCAACTTCGTTGGATGGTAGATTAGCCCTATTCAAAAGTATCGTTACAAGTTCTTGATGTGGGACAACCCTAACGAAGAGAAAAAAAAAATTAATCCTAATGATTAAGCTCTCTTCTGTTCATCAACAACAAATTACGTCCAGCCAGGGACTTATTATTCTCAGGACAGACAGTATAGTTGCCTATACTCTGCTTAGGAGGCGTGATTGATTGATACGAGACTAAAGTGAGATCAATCTAAATGATACAGACGAATGCTATTTGAGAGATCAGTAAACAACTAGCAATAGAGAATTTTATAAACAGATAGCAGAAATTAAACATGCTCATGAGTAAATACAAAAAAAAAAATATGAATGGAATGAGAGAAAATAAAACATTAAATCCATGAGAAAAATCCAAGAAGATGATAAGAATCCGGATCGTGGTAGTTAAGAAACTACTCTGATTAGGGCTCTTAATCTTTTAACCAAACAGATCCATCGATAAAGAACTAGGTCTTTACCAACATCGGATTAAAAAAAAAATCAAAAATCAACTGATAAGAAATGAAGGTCCTTAACAGCATATGATCTGTAGAATAAGAAATTACTCCTTCTCTCAGCACGATAGATGAAAATTCTGAAGGAGACAGATCTTCTCTTGGTGGGATAGGCTTGCATGGGTAGATGGTGGAGTCAAATCAAAGTCACAAGAACATTGGATCTTAAGTAGGAGTAGGATAGAAAGTGGGCCTCACACCCTCCTTTTGTGGGGTAATTTTGGATCTTACACCCTCTCTCTCTCAGAGTGATTGACACAAGTATTTGTGAAGTTTGTAAAATCATTCATTGTCCTCTTCATGAAAGATACAAAGATTTATATAGGACTCTAAGGGTCCTGTTTCTTTAGGAATCTCTTATCTTTCACAAGGAAGAAATTAGCCCTCCATAAAAAAATAAAGCATTATATGTGATAAAATAATCTACCGTGGGAAAGAAATCAGCCTTCAACAAAATAAGTAAGTAGCCAAGAACTCTTAAGAAATTTTAGGGAAGAAATGAAACTCTATGTGGGTGCTTGATGCTTGACACAACTTGGCATGAGCACGGCACACGCTGGCATGCATATTTCTTCTCTTGGCATGTGGAGAGTGGTGGCTCCAAACGTGGCATGGATAAATTCAAGTATGGCTCTATGGACCCAAAGCTAAATGCATTCAAAATTTATTGACTAAAAATAAATAACTGAAGTAGAATCAATCTAACGAGGCTTCTTCGATCCAAATCGAATTTAAATTATATTATCGATTTTTGATGGCTCTAGTGTCCGCACCAATTCTCTCGAGGTGGGAAAAACTCAAGTAGATCAGGATCAATATATTGCAGCTCTTCTCGAGTGATCCAGGTATCTTTAGACTCTGGTCGACCTCGTCATTTGATCAGATACCGCTGATAGCCTCAACTCTGGGTGGAGAGGATCTGCTCATCCAAAATTCTCTCAATCTGATTGTGTTTGCTGACATTTTGACTGGTGGACACTCAGGGACAGGTTCGCTCTTAAAGATTGGTTCAGGCTCAAATGGCTCACTAGGTATTCGAGTTGATTTTTTATAGGCGACAAGATCTATAATGTTAAAAGTAGAGCTAATCCCAAAATTAGAAGGTAGGTCCACAACATACGCATTTGATCCAATTTTTTTTATGATCTTAAATGGACTTGCTCCTCAGGTATGTGACTTCTTCACGGTTCTGGATGGAAATCGTTCAGGCCTCAATCGAACCATCACATAGTCTCTCTCTGCAAACTCTTGGACATGTCGATGAGAATCTGCATTCTGTTTATAAACTTTATTGCTCATACTAATTTTTTTGCTGATCTCTTTATGCAGACTCTTGATATGCTGTGCAATTGACTCTGCAGATTCAGAAATCCTAGCATGCATGGGTAATGGGATGAGGTCTATTGATTTTCTAGGTTGATATCTATGAACTACTTCAAAAGGACTCATGCTAATGGACCTATTAACAGAGCTATTATATGCAAATTCAGCTCAGGACAGCAAAAGATCCCAGTTACCCATATGTTCCCCAATCAAGCAACACAAAAGATTTCCAAGACTCCTATTAACCACTTTGGTCTGACTGTCGGTTTGCGGATGATAGGTAGAAGAAAACTTTAGTTTTGTGCCTAAAAGGTGCCATAGGGTTTTTCAAAAGTAGCTCATAAGTCTAACATCCCTATCAGAAACAATGGTTTTAGGCAATCCATGTAGTCTAACAATCTCATCAAAGTATATCCTTGCAACTTTCGACGCATCAGACGTTTGACAATAGGGTAAGAAATGGGCCATTTTTGAAAATCTATCTACAACCACTAGAATAGAATCATGCTTCCTAGCTGTCTTAGGTAATCTTAAAATAAAATCCATATTAACATCTTGCCAAGGACAGTCTGGTATAGGTAAGGGTGTAATAGGCTGGTATTTTATTTTCTCTGCTTGGCCACGGCACATGTTCTACATTGGGCAACAATTCGGGCGATATCTCTTTTTAAGCTTGGCCAAAAGAACTGAGCTTCTACCAACTCTATAATTTTATTCCTACCAAAGTATCCAGCTAATCCTCTAGCATGTAATTCTCAAACTAAAAAATCTCTTAAAGATGTATGGGGGATACACAGTCTAGTTTCTCTAAATAGGTAACCATCCTGAAGGATATATTCACTACATTCTCTAGATGGCCCCTTACGTAAAGCGGTAAGTATGTCACCAAAATCTGGATACTTCTCATAATTTTTTTTAACCTTATCAAAATCAATAACTTCTATACTAACAGAGGATAGCAAAGTATGATGACGACTCAGGACATCAGCAGCACGATTCTCTACACCTGCACGGTGTTTCAAAACAAAAGTATAGGCTTGCAAAAACTCGACCCACCTACCATGTCTATGATTCAATTTCTTTTGGAAATTCAAGAATCTAAGTGCCTCATAGACAGAGTACAAAATAAATTCTTGCGGTAGTAGGTAATGCCTTCAATATCTAAAAGTTTGGATTATCGCATAAAACTCCTTATCGTAGGTAGAATACTTAAGTTTAGAATCATTAAGTTTCTCGCTAAAGTATGCTACCGGATGACCTTCTTGACTAAGGACACCACCAATCCCAACTCCTAACGCATCGCATGCTACTTCAAAAACCTTAGAAAAATCAGAGAGACGTAAGATTGGTGCATGGATCATCTTGTCCTTAATGTCTAGAAAGGCTTTATTGGCTGCCCTAGTCCATTTAAATTTTTTCTTTCTAATGCAGTCAATGATGGGAGCGACTATGGTGCTAAATCTTTTTATGAACCTATGATAAAAGGTTGCTAATCCATGAAAACTTCGCACGTCATGCACACTCTTGGGCACCGGCCACTCAACTATTGCTCTAATCTTTTCAGGATCAGCAGATACACCATTGGGGGTAACAATAAAACCTAAAAAGATGATATGGTCTGTCATAAAAGCGCACTTCTTAGGATTAGCATACAAGCTTTCTGTTTTAAGAACTTGACACACTCTTTGGAGATGATCTAGATGGTCTTCCCTAGTTCGACTATAAATCAAAATATCATCAAAATATACGACTATAAATACTTCTATAAATGGTCGTAGTACTTGGGTCATCAACCTTATGAAAGTACTAGGGCATTAGATAATCCAAATGGCATCGCCATCAACTCATATAAATCATTTTTTGTCTTGAAAGTAGTTTTTCACTCATCTCCTGATCTAATCCTTACTTGATGGTAACCACTCTTAAGATCAATCTTAGAAAAGATAGTGGATCCAGCCATCATATCTAACATGTCATCTAACTTAGGAATGGAGAAGCGGTACTTAATGATGATCTTGTTAATGGCACGACTATCTATGCACATTCTTCATGTACCATCTTTCTTTGGAGTTAGTAGTGCAGGAACCACGAAGGACTCAAACTCTCCCTCACAAATCTTTTTTTTATCAGCTCTCCAACTTATCTTTGTAGCTCGGCATGCTCATTAGGGTTCAACCTATAGTGGGGCAAGTTGGGTAGGGTAGATCCAGGAACTAAATCAATGGCATGTTGAATGTTTCTCATAGGCGGTAAGTAATTTGGAAGATCCTCAGAAAAGACATCATGAAACTCACTAAGAAGGCTAGCTACTTTCTTAGGATAATCTACCTTAGAATCCTCATGAACTTCTCTAACAGCAAGCATCCAAACTGGTGATCCTTCACTCATGGTCATCTCTAATTCTTTAGCACCTATCAGATGGAGGCTTTTCTTCTTGAGGTTTTCTTTTGGTCCATTGCCTATCTTTCTATTAGTAGCCTTAGGTGGGGAAGGATTAATCATGATCTTCTTACCCTGATGAGTAAAGCTACAGGAGTTGGTTCGGCCATAAATCGTAACATCATTATCGAATAGCCAAGGCCGACTTAATATGATACTTCTGACTTCCATGGATAAGACATCGCACCACACATGATCCTGGTAGGAATGAAGCTGGATGGGCACACGGTATCTAAATTTGATGGGAATAGAGGAGGAATCAATCCAAGACACACGGTATGGACTAGGATGATCTACAGGAGTTAATCCTAATCGCTTAACCGTATCGGTAGAGATGGCGTTAATACAGCTACCGCTATCAATGATCATGTTACAAATTTTATCACCAAATTTTATGAAGGTATGAAAAATAGAGGTTCTACGTCAGTCTTCACTTTTCTTAGTTTGTGCTAGGACATACCTAACGACTCCAAGCCTAAAGTCTGACTCGGGTGCGGCATAACCTAGGATGTCCTCAGTACTCTCAAATTGCTCAGCTAAATTTGGATCAGCTTTATAAACTTCCTTCTCAATATTTTTTAGAGTTTCTCCTTCTAATTCTTCTATGAATAATGATCGGTTGGGGCATTGTGTAGCAAAGTGACCGTAACCATGGCACTTGAAGCAATGGGATCGAGAACTACTTCCTTTTCATAACTTTCCTATAGCTCCTTTTCTTTTATCTTCTTTTCTCCCAATAGGATTTGTAAGTGAAGGTCCGTTACTAGAAGTTTGATTAATATTAGGTCTCGATCCAGAAGGGGTTACTCAGCTAAATTCAGGATGATGGGGAGTCGAATATCTAAAAAATCTCTCAAAGTCTAAGGCAAGTTGATAAGCTTGTTCCAACATGGTTACCTCTCACAGAAAGAGCTCACACTGAATATCCTCTCGTAATCCAGCTCTAAATCTAGATAAGGTAACAACCCTATCTTCGGCTACTCCACATCTCATGAGGTATTCATCAAATCTTGTGATATACTCAGTGACTGATCTATTCCCTTGAGTAAGCCTTTACCATTGATCTAAAAGTCTTTGTTGGTAAGAGGTGGGGAGGTACTTCTCTCAGAGTTTTTCTTTCATCTCATCTCAGATTTCTATTGGATCTTGTCTTCTCTGATTGAAAAGATGCTAAACACTTTCTCAATAGAGTTAGGCTTGTCTAACCAATTTCATCCTAGCAAATCTAACTCTCTTTGCTTCAAATATTTCGTACCATCCAAAATAGTGATCCATACCTGATTTTCAATCTAGGTACTCTCTCAGATCTAGACAACCATCAAAACTTTGGGCTTCGACCTTCACATTTCTAAGAATATGCTCATCTTGATCGAATTGGTTATGGTGCGGGCGTGCCCCTATAGGTCGATCAAGTTCTGGATTCCTATCTCTTTGTCCTATAGATAGTCGGAGAGACTCAGGTTCAGATTGTTTCTGTCTAGCTTCTTCTAATACCACTATTCTCTCATCCATGGCATTCATAAATTTTTTTATGTCATCAAAATTTTCAGTCAGAGCATTAATGATGGCTGCTATATTGAGATCCATATTGGTATTGGGTGAAAAAGTAGGATGTTGGTACCAGGTACCTGATCTAGTGGTCATGCAACTCTAGGATACAGAAATAAGGTGTAATAAAAATTAAAATGCTTGAAAGTAAAATAAAAAATTTAGAGTGCAAAAATTTAACTTATGAAAATTTAAATTATTGAATTTAAACTAAAGCCCTAATCAACCAGCTCTGATACCAAATTGATGCGGGACAACTCTAAAGAAGAGAGAAAAAGAAAATCAATCATAATGATCAAGCTCTCTTTTGTTTATCAACAACAAATCACATCCAGCCAGGGGCTCATTATTCCCAGGATAAATAGTATAGTTGCCTATACTCTACTCAGGAGGCGTGTTTGATTGATATGAGACTAAAGCAAGATCAATCTAAATGATACAGACGAATGCCATTCGAGAGATCAGTAAATAACTAGCAATAGAAAATTTCATAAACAGATAGCAGAAATTAAATATGCTCACGAGTAAATACAAAAAAAAAATGAATGAAAAGAGAGAAAATAAAATATTAAACCCATGAGAAAAATTGAAGAAGATGATAAGAATCCAGATCGTGGTAGTTAAGAAACTACTCTGATTAGGGCTCTTGATCTTTTAACAAAACTGATCCATCGATAAAGAACTAGGTCTTTACCAATATCGGATTAAAAAAAAAAATAAAGATCAACTGATAAGGAACGAAGGTCTTTGACAACATATGATCTGTAGAATAAAAAATTACTCCTTCTCTCAGCACGATAGATGAAAATTCTGGAGGAGAAAGATCTTTTCTTGGCGGGATAGGCTTACGTGGGTAGATGGTGGAGTCGAATCAGAGTCGCAAGAACACTGGATCTTAAGTAGAAGGAGTAGGATAGAAAGTGGACCTCACACCCTCCCCTTGTGGGATGATTTTGGATCTCACACCCTCTCCCTCTTGGAGCGATTGACACAAGTATTTGTGGAGTTTGTAAAATCATTCATTGTCCTCTTCATGAAAGATACAAAAATTTATATAGGACTCTAAGGGTCCTGTTTCTTTAAGAATCTCTTATCTTTTACAAGGAAAAAATCAGCCCTCCACAAAAAAGTAAAGCATTATATGTGATAAAATAATCTACCATGGAAAAAAAATCAGTCTTCAACAAAATAAGTAAGTAGCCAAAAACTCTTAAGGAATTCTAGGGAAGAAATGAAACTCCATGTGGATGCTTGATGCTTGACACAACTTGGTATGAGCACGGCATACGCTGGCATGCATATTTCTTTTCTTGGCATGTGGAGAGTGGTGGCTCCAAAGGTGATGTGGACAAATTCAAGTATGGCCGTATGGATCCAAAGCTAAATACATTAAAAATTTATTGACTGAAAATAAATAACTAAAGTTGAATCAATCTAATGAGGCTTCTTCGATCCAAATTGAATTTAAATCATGTTGCCAATTTTTGATGGCTCTGGTGTCCGCACCAGTTCTTCATCAACCAAAAACTTGGCTAATGTTTGTTCTTCTTGCTGAAAAGCTTTCTCTTCATGTAAATTCGAATTTTCATTCATCTCTAATCAGGTTGGTATGTCATATACACCTCTAGGTATTATTTTTTGTACAACATGCCAATTAACTCTGTTGGGTATAAAATATCCACAGCCGAAGTCCTCAGCAGAATCAACTCCAGGAGGACTCCGATCGGACTCCAACGGGAGCCGGGCTCCACCCACGACTCCAACCTCAAGGGGGACTCCGCCCGGACTCCTACGGGAGTCGGGCTTCGTCGCCAACGTCAACCATCGGTAAGATCCGTCCGGGCTCCTACGGGAGCCGGACTCCGCACCTGACTTTAATTGCAGGAGGACTCCGCCCGGACTCCTATGGGAACCGGGCTCCGATCGCAACATCAACTCCAGGAGGACTCCGCCCGGACTCCTACGGGAGCCGGGCTCCGCCCACGACTCCAACCTCAAGGGGGACTCCGCTCGGACTCCTACGGGAGCCGGGCTTCGTCGCCAACGTCAACCGCCGGTAAGATCCATCCGGGCTCCTACGGGAGCCGGACTCCGCACTTGACTTTAATTGCAGGAGGACTCCGCTCGGACTCCTATGGGAACCAGGCTCCGATCGCAACATCAACTCCAGGAGGACTCCGCCCGGACTCCTACGGGAGCCGGGCTCCGCCCACGACTCCAACCTCAAGGGGGACTCCGCCCGGACTCCTACGGGAGCCGGGCTTCGTCGCCAACGTCAACCGTCGGTAAGATCTGTCCGAGCTCCTACGGGAACCGGACTCCGCACCTGACTTTAATTGTAGGAGGACTCCGCCCGGACTCCTACGGGAACCGGGCTCCGATCGCAACATCAACTCCAGGAGGACTCCGTCCGGACTCCTACGGGAGCCGGGCTCTGCCCACGACTCCAACCTCAAGGGGGACTCCGCCCGGACTCCTACGGGAGCCGGGCTTCGTCGCCAACGTCAACCGCTGGTAAGATCCGTCCGGGCTCCTACGGGAGCCGAACTCTGCACCTGACTTTAATTGCGGGAGGACTCCGCCCGAACTCCTATGGGAGCCGGGCTCCATCCTCAACATCAACTGTCGGTAAGCCTTGTCCGGACTCCTACGGGAGCCAGACTTCGCCTTTGACTTTAATTGCAGGAAGACTCCGCCCGGACTCCTACGGGAAACGGGCTTCGTCCTCGACTCCAACGGCTGTAGACAGACTTCGTCCGGACTCCTACGGGAGCCAGACTCCGCCGACAACTTCAACCGCAAGTAGACTCCACCCGAACTCCTACGGGAGCCGGGCTCCATCCTCAACATCAACTGCCGGTAAGCCTTGTCCGAACTCCTACGGGAGTCGAACTTCGCCTTTGACTTTAATTGCAGGAAGACTCCGCCCGGACTCCTACGGGAGCCGGGCTTCGTCCTCCACTCCAATGGCTGCAGACAGACTTCGTCCGGACTCCTACGGGAGCCAGACTCCACCGACAACTTCAACCGCAAGTAGACTCCGCCCGGACTCCTACGGGAGTCGGGCTTCATCCTCGACTCCAACGGCTGCAGACAGACTTCGTCCGGACTCCCACGGGAGCCGGACTCCGCCGACAACTTCAATCGCAAATAGACTCCGCCCGGACTCCTACGGGAGCCAGACTCCATCATCAGCTCCGACCGCTGTCGAACTTCAGCCGACGGATCTGCACTCCCAGCAGGCCACAATAACGGCCACGATCCTGCTCCACTTCCTGCGGCAGATTTTGCGCAGCTCCATCACTCCCTGACAGGCCGCAGTAACGGTCACGGCACTGCTCCACTTCCTACGACGGATCTCGTGCAGCTCCACTACTCCCTGGCGGGCCACAATAACGGCCACGATCCTGCTCCACTTCCTGCGACGGATACCGCGCGATTCTCCCATCCGCTGGCAAGTCGCGACAACAGACGCCGCTCCACTCCCCGCGGCAGACTCCACGTGGCACACCCCGGTGATAGCCACGGGTCCACTCCACTACTCTTCGCAGCAAACTCCGTCTGACCCTGGGCAGCCCACTGCCAGACGGTTACAGATGTCACTATCAGGCTACTGCCCCCTCCGCCTATAAAAAGGGGCTCCAGATACGTTATTCAATAAGCTCTCATCTTTCATCTAAAAATTCTGCTAAATTCTCCGTTCGAGCACTCCATTCTTGTTGAGGCAGAGAACTGACTTGAGCGTCGGAGGGTCTTGCCGGAGCAACCCCACCTCCGGTTTAGACTTTCTTTACAGGTCCCGACGGCGACCGCGACTTCCTCGACTCCAGCTTCTCCGGCGCAAGCGAATTTTTGCACCAACAGGATTGGCGCTAGAAGGAGGGCCTGTATCTTCGTGGTACCCTTGTTCTTGAAGGAGCGTTCAACGGAGCCGCCCCCGATCGTCTCCTCCGACACCCACTCCTTGTTTCCCCCCACGGGATCCATACTTGATGCCTCTTCGCAAGGCATCCACGCGACAGTCCACGGCCTCCGCGGCCAGATCTCAGGCTTCGGCCTCCCCACCTGTTTCTCAACCTCCTCCTCCGACGGCGGCGGTCGGTGCGGAGCAGTTTGACCTGTTGGCGCAGCAGGTCAGAGGCCTCACCGAGGCTGTGCAAGCTATGCAGCAGCAGCAGCCGCAGGCATCGGTACGCCCGGAAAGGGCATCTCCGGAACACCAGAATCTGATGGCGGGGTGGGCCACCTGGGCCAGCCGCCCCATCCTTTCTGGGAAAACGAACCCGAGGGTAGAGAGCCCTCAATCGGACCACGACTCCACCCCTGAAAGATCCCTGCCCCCGTTCTATCAGAGGACCCTCGAGACTCGAAGTCGAGAGGATTTTCTGGACCGGAAGCTCCAGGAGATGAATCGGTGGATCGAAGAACTCCGCCATGCGCCCCCCGCTTATGGTGAGGATATTTGTACTGACCCTCCCTTCTCCCAAATGATCATGCAGGAACCGATCCCGCCAAACTTCAAGCTTCCCCAGTTTGAAAGCTACGACGGGACTTCGGACCCGATTGATCATCTGGAGGCCTTCCGGACGATGATGCTGCTTCACGGTGCTCCTGATGCCATTTTATGCCGGGCCTTCCCGTCCACCTTGAAGGGAGCGGCGAGGAACTGGTACTCGACTTTGAAACTGGGTACCATCTTTTCCTTCGATCAAATGAGCCACCAATTTGTGGCCCATTTTGTCAGCAGCCGGCGCCCCCGAAAGGGTTCGGAGTCCCTCATCAACATCAAGCAAAGAGAAGGGGAGTCCATTCGGGCCTACATCAACCGCTTCAACATCGCGGCGCTGGAGGTCCGAAACTTGGACCAATCAGTCACAATGGCCGCCCTGAAGGGTGGCCTTCAGAAGAATGATCTTTTGTTCTCCCTGGAGAAGAAGTATCCCAGGGATTTTGCTGATTTGCTGGCCCAGGCCGAAGGATACGCCCGAGCGGAAGAAGCCTTCAAAATGAAGGATGAAGAGACGGCGAGGGAGCGGCAAGTGGGAGACTCGAGTAAGTCCGCAATTGAAAAAAAGCCAAAGGAAGCCCGACTGCGTTCTCGATCCCCTCCTGGGCATAAGCGCGCCCATACCCCACCCCGGGCGCGCAGGCAGAGAAGCCCGGATCGTGGGGTTCGGCAGGGTTTCCCACCAGGGAGATTTCGCAACTACGCCCCCCTCAACACCTCGAAGGCCCAGGTATTGATGGAGGTCAGGGAGCAGCTCCCTAGGCCAGAGAGGATGCGCACACACCACGGAAAGCGCAACCACCCCGGAAAGCGCAACCACAACAAGTTCTGCCTCTACCACCGCGACCACGACCACGACACAGAGGAATGCATCCAGCTCCGGGACGAGATCGAGGAGCTCATTCGGCGAGGTCGACTCGATAGGTTCATCCGACGCAGGCCTGAGGGTAGAGGAGATCGGCCAAGGGCCCTTCCGCAGCCTGAACCACCAAGAAGGGAGGAGCAACCCGGGGATTGGCCTCCCATCGGGACCATCGACTCCATCACCGGAGGGCCTCAAGGAGGAGCGGACCACCCGCGATCGTGGAACTCAAAAAATCTGTAAATGTATCACTTACGATTTTACCTTGAATCTAAATTTCTTTCTACTTGACGTACTCTTCCCATCTGGCGTGAATTTATTACGACTGGATATGACCCCTCCAAACACTTGAAACAAAGTTATGTTAGGAATGGGGGAGAACCCCATCCTAACATACCTAAAATGAAAGTCCGACTATCTCGAAATTGGATTGGGGGAGAGGCCTTACAACGCCCTAATGTGCCCCCACAGCCATGTCAGGAACAGGAGGAGAACCTCGTCCTGACATGAGCAAAGTCGAAGGCCTGGTTCTTTTAGACCGGATGGGGGGAGAGGCCTTACAGTGCCCTAATGTGCCCCCACAGCCATGTCAGGAACAGGAGGAGAACCTCATCCTGACATGAGCAAAGTCAAAGGCCCGATTCTTTTAGATCGGATGGGGGGAGAGGCCTTACAGTGCCCTAATGTGCCCCCACAGCCATGTCAGGAACAGGAGGAGAACCTCGTCCTGACATGAGAAAAGTCAAAGGCCCGGTTCTTTTAGACCGGATGGGGGGAGAGGCCTTACAGTGCCCTAATGTGCCCCCACAGCCATGTCAGAAATAGGAGGAGAACCTCGTCCTGACATGAGCAAAGTCAAAGGCCCGATTCTTTTAGACCGGATGGGGGGAGAGGCCTTACAGCACCCTAATGCGCCCCTACAGCCAAGCCGGGAACGGGAGGAAAACCTTGCCCTGGCTCGAGCAAAGTGGAAGGCCTGGACTCCTACGGGAGCCGGGCTCCGTCCACGATGCCAAGGAAGACTCCACCCGGACTCCTACGGGAGCCGGGCTCCGTCCACGACGCCAAGGAAGACTCTACCCGAACTCCTACGGGAGCCGGGCTCGTTACACGATGCCAAGAAAGACCCCACCCGGACTCCTACGAGAGCTGGGTTCCACCCGCGACTTCTACAGCAAGGGCTGATGGTGGCGAAACCCGACCGCCCAACAAGATCGGATGAAAGGAAAAAATCCCTCAGCGGCACCTCCTCGCTTCTATGCAACCCCGCGAAAAGCGGGGGGAGGGCCCTCACTCTGAGAAGAGGAGGAAAATTAAAAAGGAAGGATGATGAACTACGACGGGAACAGATAAAGGATGAACCGCACCAAAAGACCTAAAGGACTTCATCCCAACTGAAATGGGGAGTTCCTACCGAACACCCCCGGCCTCTAAAAAGACTTTCAACACCAGTTAGGAAGACAACGGCATCCCCGAAGTAATGCGGAGCCCGGACGGCCAAGCTCGGGCTTGCGGCCATGTACGATGAGAAAGGCGAGCTAACGCATTGACGACCGGGCACCCCCCAACGACGTCTACATCAGACAGGTCAAACGACAAGAAAAGTTCGGCGGACGGCAATTTAGTGCAACGCGCGGACGAGGTAACACAAAATACCCTTTTCATTCCATTTATGATATACACGCTACAAAGCCCGGAAGGCCAAGGAAAGAAAGGCAAAACGATAAAAAGGGAAGTAAATACATGAAAAGACAGAAAGACGAAAAGAGCTCTAAGGAGGCCCTGCTCCCTCCGACCTAGAATTATCTACTCCATCCCTTAATCAGGACTGCCTTAGATTCTCAATTTCTTCTTCTAGCTCTTACCTTTTCTGCAGCGTGTCCTGGAGCGCCCGACGAAGTCGCTGGCTCTCGGCCTCCGCCTCTCGACGCCTCTTCCTCAAGACCTCGGATTCCGCCTCTGCGTCCGCGACGGCCCGCTGCTCGTATGCCAGTTGGATCTTCAGTTGTTGCAGCTCGGCTATCTTTTCCCCGAGGGAGACAGAAATCTCCTCAACGGTGCCTCTTAGGGCTTGGAGCTCATCAGAATCTCGGGCGGAAGTAAGCTGTGCCCTACTAGCCAGCTGCCTCTGGAGATGGACGACTTCGTCAGCCACCGCCCTGAATCTCCCTTTATATTCTTCCACCTGCCTGCGCCAGCTAGCCCGATGCACGTCGTGGCTCACCTCGGCGTCCTGAAGCTTCTGCTGAAGGTCGGAGACTTTCTTCGACCACTCCTGGTCACCGTCGACTCGGGCCAAGAGCCGGGATGAATTTTCTTCCAGCTGTCCGATCTTCCCCTTCGCAGCTGACAGTTCCACCTTGAGGGTGCTGATCCTGGCGGCCTGGGCCCAAATTCGATCGCTGGCACTCTTCTTGCATTCCTCGAGTTCCTTCGCGAAGTCCGCCTTCCTCCGGCTATACTCCATGATCCCCTTCACGTGGAGATTCCGAAAGTGGGTGGCCTCAGCGGTGGCTTCAGAATGACCTTCTCTCAATCTGCGGAGCTCGCCTTTTATCTTCTTTGACTTCTTTGTCAGGTGAAGGACTTCCTTCTTCAGCCGCTGGATCGTCGATTTCAGCGGGACCCCCAGGGGCAGGGGGAGTGCTTCTGCAGGACACTGCCATCGGAAGGCAAAAGCGTCAAAGCATGACTCATTGCAGGAAGAAGAACAGAGAGAAGGAGGGGGGGAGGAGAAGCCGTCCGCAACAAGAAATTCAACTTTATTGATTGGATGATTTTTGAAGACAAACAAAAAAAAAAAATTATGACGAAATAAAGGTACAAGATCGGAGGTCTCAGACCTCGGGGGCGGGGGTTGGAGAACTCGACGTCCCCGGCAAGGGGGCTGCGACGGCAGTGGCGGCTGGCGAGGGACCGGTCTCGTCTTCAGACTCCTCGCCTAGGAAGCTGAGATCGAGCTCTGGAAATTTTCTGGCCACCTTCTCTTGGCAGAGCTCGAACCCCCTTATGAACGCTTCCTGGCCAAATTGGACCTTCAGATCCCTCATCTCCGCGGAGGCCTTGAATTCCTCTATCGCAAGGACTCTGGCCTCCGAGACCAGGACCAAAATTTGCTCGGCCAGGTTGGCGACCTCGGCCTCCGCCTTTCTCGTCGATTCCTCCAAGGTCTGCCTCTCCTCCTCCTGGGCTCGTTTCTCTCTTTCCAAGGCCTCCTGGAGGGTGACTACTTCGACCGTCTTTGCTTGGAGGTGAGCAACCTCGGCCTGACAGTGTTCCTCCACCTGGAGGATGTCCCTCCTCGCATGGTTCACTGCCTCGATATAGGCGAGGAGCTGGTGCCCAACCTGCAAGGGCGGCTAGAGAATTAGAACAAAGGCCGAATAGCCATGTAAATGAAGATTCGCTTACCTCAAGGAAGGACCCCAAAGAGTCCCAGGCCCGCTGCTCAGGATCGACGCGGTCGATCCTCTCAACGACGTCAGGCAGAATGCAACCGTCGATCAACCGTCTGATCAAGCCCCTATCATTGAAGGGATTCTCCGACCCCTCTTCGGAGTAGAGGGACTCGTCCGCAGCAGTTCGGCGGCTACTCGCCCTGCGGGCCACCGATTTTCTTCTTTTCCTCTCGGCTATGGGCGCCTCCGTGGAGCGGACCCCCGAAATGGGGGCCCCAGTCGGCGGACTCCTCGAGGAGGCCTGGAGAGCCGTTGGCTCGGCATCCGAGGGGACGGTTTCGGCTGTGCCCATCTCTCTGTACTTCTTTCGTTCGAAATTCAAACTCGAAAGTAGGGAGACTGGTGTTGGGTATAAAATACCCACAGCCGAAGTCCTCAGCAGAATCAACTCCAGGAGGACTCCGACCGGACTCCTACGGGAGCCGGGCTCCGCCCACGACTCCAACCTCAAGGGGGACTCCGCCCGGACTCCAACGGGAGTCGGGCTTCGTCGCCAACGTCAACCGCCGGCAAGATCCGTCCGGGCTCCTACGGGAGCCGGACTCCGCACCTGACTTTAATTGCAGGAGGACTCCGCCCGGACTCCTACGGAAACCGGGCTCCGATCGCAACATCAACTCCAGGAGGACTCCGCCCGGACTCCTATGGGAGCTGGGCTCCGCCCACGACTCCAACCTCAAGGGGGACTCCGCCCGGACTCCTACGGGAGCCGGGCTGAAGCGAAAATTTAGTACAGGGGCAAAATGGTAATTTTAAAATTTTTTCAAAATTACTATTTTACAGTGGAATTATTAATTAATCTCATTAATTAATACTAATTAACCCTACACTAGGATCTAAATATGATACAACAGCATGCATTTAAATTTAAAATTCAAATTTGAATCAGTAAACGTTTTACAGTACTGTGTTCAGAACACATCACCTTTTACGGGTAGTCGATCACCGCAATCTGATCACCGTCGGAGGGCTCTGATCGTCACATCACAGCCATCCAACTATCTGGCCTCTGTGGATCGTCTACACGAAGCTCCCATCTGATCAGCTCCTCACGAATGCTAGTTCATGATTTTACCCTTTTGATGGCAGATGTTGATCGAACTCCTTCGATCGATGTGTGCCGACTTCTCGGATGCTCCGGATCATCTGCACAGTTACTTGAGAGGCTGATGGATCTCTCTCTAAAATTTGGTGGACTCACAACACTCGTGGCACACCAATCTCACTTCCCGAACCCTAGGTAGAAACCCTAGGGTACACACCAAAAACCCTGCGCCCAATTTTCTCTCTTTTCTTTCTTTTTCTCTCGGAAGGTTTTGGACCTTCACCTTACGCAGAAGCCTTCCTCATGCCCCAAAGTTTCTCTCCTAATTTTTCTACGCACGTCCCACCTTTCTCCTCTTTTTAAAACAACGTTGAACGTGTCTTATCCGCATGAGAGGATAAAGACAAGAGGTTACACATTTGAATTCAAATCAAATTTGAATTCAAACGAAAACCAACTTATCCCTATCCTTTTGGGTGTGAGAAGAGAAGGGGCGTGGCTCTTTGTGCATGAAAAAGTTTCACGAGAAACCTTTTCTCGTGTAAGTAATGTGGCGCACAAAATGGATAAGGATGAAAGAGCAAGTGATAACTTATCCATTCAAATTCAAACATGCTTTGAATTTGAATGGCTAACTAACTATTTTATCTATCCATATGGTGCACAAATGAGGACGTGGGGAAAGGTTTTGCATGAGAAAAATTTCACGAGAAGTTTCTTCTCGTGAATTCAAATGGGTGCAAGGAAGTTGGGTGACGCAGGAAATTTAAAACAAGGTGGTTTGATTCAAATTGAGCCAACCTAGTTTAAAATAGGTTGAGCACAATTATACCAAATTAAACCTAACATAATTAGGCTTAATTAGGCTTAATAAAATCTTAATCAAATCAGGAATTAACTAAACCTAACCCCTGATCAAATCAGGGACTAAACCACCTTAGCGATTAGGTCAACATTTAACCTAATCGGGTCAATTCAAACTGAATCCAATTCAATTGGACTTGATCCAAAAATAATTACTCAATCAAATTGAGTTAATTAGTGATTAAATCACTAATTAAACCTCTCATAAATGTTGAGTCCAAATCCGATGGGCAATCAGACATCAGAGACCATCGATATGAAACCCTGATCAAAGAGTTCAAATTTCAAATTCAAAATTCGAAATTCAAAATTTTGACCCCGGTACCCAAAATATGTGGAACTCATGATTAGAGAATCCTAATTCTCAATCATAGAGTTTCAGATAGAAAAGACTCATAATCAGCCATCAGATCAGAAAGGTACCTCTAATGTGTGTGACCTCGCAGGTTCGAACCTAAGTCGGTAGCACAGGAACTAATTTCTATACTAATCGAAGTGACCATCTAGCAATGGTACCCGACGATCGGATAGGTCGAATAATCGCAATCGCAACATTCAGAACCTACGTGAATATGGTTACCGTATAATTCATCCCTTTTGACCCCTGTGTTTAGGATGACTCAGGGTTAAACTGTCAACCCTGATGATATCATCTGAATCGTGCTCAACTCAATTAGTCCTGTGACTCCTCACTAGGACTACCCTGGCCAAGGTTTTGCTAAATTGAAATACGACTGTACACAGCTCCTAAACTGGAGTGGTCAATCCCATCTTGACACACGCACCGACAAGTCAAGTACTTGACTACACCCAGCAACCTTCCGTCACTGAATTAGAAATTCAGGTAGTCCAGTGCCTAAGTGCAGTGAGTTGCTTGCAAGTCACCGTGGCGGTCTCAGGTCGGAGGGACATTTATACCCATATCCCATCGGAGCAAATCTTGACAGCAGAAATAGCTCCGGAGTTGGTCACGTTCAGTGCAGATGTACCATTACATCTCACCTGTATGCCATACCAGTGTCTCCACACTCTTTGGTTATGAGGACAACCAACCCATATGGCACACAACGACCTATGCTCGATAAATGTTGTCGTCCTTGGTAATAACGTATCATTTGGTCGCGAACATGTTTAAAAACTAAGCGACAAATCCTCCTTTGTCGAGTCTAAATAGTCCTAAGGACTTCATCACAACACAGGAGTTCATTAGAAGATGAAACATTTGTGATGAAAAAATATCAAAATAACTTTTATTTATTTATAATTCATGTACTAATACAAAAGGAGCACAACCGTCAACAGACTGACGATTGGCTTTGGGACACTATTCCCAACAATCTCCCACTTGGCCTAAAGCCTATCGGTGCAGTATCTAATACCCATCTTCGACTTGTAGTCGTTGAACTCCTTCACCGCAATGGCTTTAGTGAATGGGTCGGCCAGGTTCTCCTTCCCGTCGATCTTCTGAAGGTCGACGTCACCTCAATCCACGATCTCCCAGATGAGATGGTAGCGGCGCAGAATATGCTTCGTCCGCTGGTGTGCCTTTGGTTCCTTCGCCTGAGCAATGGCTCCAGAGCTGTCGCAGTAGAGCAGAACTGGACCAACAAGGGAGGGTGCTACTCCGAGCTCGGTGATGAATTTTCTCAGCCACACCGCTTCTTTGGCAGCATCTGATGCAGCAATATACTCCGCCTCGCATACTGAATCAGCCACAGTGTGCTGCTTGGAACTCTTCCAGCAGACAGCCCCACCATTAAGGGTAAAAATAAATCCTGACACACTCTTGCTATCATCGCGATCAGACTGGAAACTAGAGTCTGTAAACCCTATAAGTCTCAAGTCCGATTCACCATATATAAGCCACTGGTCCTTAGTATTTCTCAAATACTTCAGGATGGTTTTAACAACCTTCCAGTGATTCTCTCCTGGATCAGATTGGTATCTACTCACTACCTCTAGTGAGTATGCCACATCTGGTCGTGTACATGTCATGGCGTACATGATAGATCCCACTGCCGAAGCATATGGAATCCTACCCATACGCTCTCTCTCTTGAGGTGTTGTCGGACAATCCCTCTTCGAGAGAGAAATTCCATGGCCTATCGGTAGATAGCCTTTCTTGGAATTTTCCATGCTGAACCTTTTCAGCATAGTATCAATGTACGTGGACTGGGATAAGCCAAGCAACTTTTTGGATCTATCCCTATAGATCCTCATCCCTAGGATGTAGGAAGCTTCTCCCAGATCCTTCATGGAGAACTGTGACGATAGCCAAATCTTTATTCCCTGTAATGCAGGGACATCATTCCCGATTAAGAGAATGTCATCCACATACAATACAAGAAATACTACTGCTGGACCATTAGCCCACTTATAAATACAGGGTTCTTCTCCGTTCTTAACGAAGCCATACGTTTTGATCGTCCTATCAAAACGTATGTTCCAACTCCGAGATGCCTGCTTAAGTCCATAAATGGACCTCTGTAGCTTGCACACCTTAGACTCATCTGTGGATGTGAACCCTTCAGGTTGTATCATATACACCTCTTCGTCCAGCTCTCCATTTAGGAAAACTGTCTTCACATCCATCTGCCAGATTTCATAGTCCAGATGGGCAGCTATCGCAAGCATAATCCGAATGGATTTGAGCATTGCCACAGGAGAAAACGTCTCGTCATAGTCTATACCATAACGTTGATGATATCCCTTGGCAACCAGACGGGCTTTATAGGTCTCCACCTTTCCGTCTGCGCCCCTCTTCCTTTTGAAGACCCACTTACACCCTATGGGTTTTACTCCTTCGGGTGGGTCAACCAATGTCCACACATCGTTGACCTTCATGGACTCCATTTCGGATTTCATGGCCTCTAGCCATTTCTCAGAGTTAGGTCTCTGCATTGCATCCATGTAGGTGATCGGATCCTCATCATTTTCATCAAGTTCGATAGGATCACCATCCCAGACCAAGAAACCATAATATCTGTCCGGTTGATGTGGTACTCTACCAGACCGCCTTAAGGGTGCATAATCAATGGGCTCCGGATCTGATCTAATCAAATCCGGTTCAGGTTCAGTAACATGTGTCGGTTTTTCCACCTGTCGAACTTCGTCAAGTTCAACTTTAGAGGCAACAGTTCCTTCACTAAGGAACTCCTTTTCTAAAAAGATTGCCTTAAGGCTGACAAACACCTTTTGCTCATCAGCAAGGTAGAAATAATACCCTTTGGTCTCTTTTGGGTACCCTATAAAATTACACTTGTCAGACCTAGGTCCAAGCTTGTCTGTAATTAAACGTTTAACATAAGCCGGACACCCCCAAACCCTAAGGTGCGAGAGTACTGGCTTACGTCCTATCCATATCTCATATAGCGTTTTGGCTACAGACTTACTCGAAACTCTATTTAGAAGGTAACAAGCCGATTCGAGCGCATATCCCCAGAGGGAGATCGGCAGTCCAGCAAACCCCATCATGGATCGAACCATGTCTAACAGGGTCCGATTCCTCCTTTCAGACACACCATTATGCTGTGGTGTTCCAGGAGGAGTCCACTGAGAGAGAATCCCATTCTCCCCTAGATACGTCAGAAACTCATTGGAAAGGTATTCACCTCCTCGATCAGATCGAAGAGTTTTAATACACTTCCCAGTTTATTTTTCTACCTCATTTCGAAATAGTTTGAACATTTCAAATGATTCCGACTTATGCTTCATTAAATAGACATACCCATACCTAGATAGGTCGTCTGTGAAGGTTATGAAGTAGAAAAATCCACCTCTTGCACTTGAGCTCATGGGTCCACATACATCAGAATATACCAGACCTAAGAGTTCACTGGCTCGCTCACCTTTTCCAGTAAAAGGTGACTTGGTCATCTTTCCAAGAAGACAGGACTCACAGGTTGGAAGTGATTCACAATCACTAACTTCAAGAATTCCTTCTTGAGCCAACCTGTTTATCCTGTTCTTATTGATATGACCTAGCCTACAGTGCCAAAGGTAGACTTCTGACACATTATCTATTCTAGAGCGTTTACCGAATTTTTGAACCACATTAACAGGCTGTGATAGTAAGTAAATTCTATTATTTAATTGTCCAACAAATATTGTAACACCATTCAAAATGATATTGCAAATATTTCTTTTTATTAAAAAATCATAACCGTACATGGCCAAAAGGCCTACAGAAATAATATTTAATAAAAAACTTGGACAATAGTGACATTCACTCAGAATTACATTACGAGAATTGATTACAAGACTCATGATTCCTAAAGCTAGAACTGGAACTTTGCTTCCATCTCCAACATTCAGGAACCTCTCGCCTTCATCAAATCTCCTACTGACCTGCAGACCCTGCATCGAATTACAAATATGATAAGGGCTTCCGGTATCCAATACCCAGGCAGTAGTATCACAAATCAAAAAGTTGCAAGGAGTTATCATATAATTACCTTGCTTCTTCTTTGGCCTGTTCGGGTCCAGGGAGGCAATGTATTGAGGATAGTTCTCTTCCAATGCCCGTGCTTCTTACAAAAGAAGCACTCCGCCTGGCTCTGGTCATGCTTGCGCTTCTTGGTCTGACCCCATGCTACTGTCCTAGCATGAGATTGCACCTTCTTATTTTTCTTCTTCTTGTTCTTCTTCCCCTTCCCAAAGGGTTGACGACGAGAAGAAGACCCTCCCACTACATTCACCGACTCCTTATGGAGTTGGTGATCCTTCTCAAAGTTCTGCAGCAACCCTAATAATCCGTGGTAGTTTACTGCAGGCTTTGTCATTCGAAAATGAGTAAGGAATGGGAGGAAGGACTTGGGCAAGGAATTAAGGATCGCATCCTTACCGAGCTGCTCGTGCAGAGGAAAGCCCAATTTGCTTAGGCGCTCAATCATCTCGATCATATACAGTACATGATCAGTGACTGAGGCCCCATCCCTCATCCGAGCATTGAAAATAGCACAACTAGTTTTGTGCCTTTCAACATCGTCAGGCGTGCCAAAGGAGTCGTTCAACATTTGAAGCATCTCCTGTGGCTGGGCGTTCTCAAACCTTCGGTTGAACTCGTCATTCATTGCTGCCAGCATAATACATCGAACGGTGGTGCGGTCATTGAGCCACTTCAAGTAAGTGTCTCGGATCGCTTTACTAGCATTCGGAGCTGGCTCCTCAGGTGCTGGATCCGTTACTACATAAAGGATCCGTTCATGCTCAAGGATGATTTTCAATTTTCGATACCAGCTATCGAAATTGGGTCCCATGAGCTTGTCATTATCTAATAATGACCGGAGCGACAGGGTAGTGGCCATAGCTGCTTAAAGGAAAACGAGATCTCTATTAGTACATAAATTAATACTAAAGACTTGGACTTTAGTCTAAAGTTTTTCCCAATATTTTTACGAACTGGTAGCCTCATCCTCCAATTCGAGAAATTACTTTAATTCCTTAATGGGTACTAGAATCTACACAGACTACACACGAGCCCAACTTTGGTTGGTCAACCCATGTGCATCTATGGGTAGGTTCTTAACCAGTTGTTTCTCTAAACAACTTCTAGTAATTTATTTTGCCCCAGAACCTAATCAGTAGGCTTTGGCCTCCACTGAAAAGATCTGGTTAGGTCCAACCATTAACATGACTTAATTTAGTGAATCGGATCAATAAATGATCAGGCCCGACTTTGGCTGGCCAACCTAACCACCATCAGAAAGACTCAATCAAATTATCATATTATGAATAATAATTCCATTAGCCAATGAGCACCAGGCCTTTGGGCCTCCAATGATCATTGAACTAATGGACTCATTATCATTCACTTAATGGGAGGCTATGACTTAGTTATCATTATAACTTAATCATTTTAGGGACCTAATAATTTTGAGGATTTTATTAAAGAATAGTAGAGAAGAAATCATCCAGCCAATTTCAATCCTCCCACTGACTTCACCAAGTCAGATTAAAAAGGATTTAATTAAAGCTGGCATTAGGAGCTCCTAAATCAGTCATACTGATTTACCTAATGATATGGGTGAGCTCTAATCACTAAGTGATCTAATCAAAATCTAACTTACCAGATTGGCCAGGTAAGTGAGATCAGTGGTGGGGATTTGCCATTAACTCGTCAATGATCGAATCAATGCGAGTAGCTCCCGCTTAAGAACCACTGGTCAAAACTGCCGAACTTACCTTAGACACCAACCGGTTCATTAGTTTTAATTTTGATCAACTTAGTAAATAGAGCTCCACCGCGTAGCCATGAATTAAGTCCATCTTGGTCTAGTTAAAGACATGGACCCATTCAACTACAACTATTGAAGTTGAGTCTAGAGTATCCTTGACCTAATCTAATTCAACTTTTGATTAGATTTGACCAATTACTCTAATTAGTCCATTTTTTTAAACTAACCTTAGGTCTAACCCAATTATGGACCTAATTCATCTAACCCATTGACCCAAAAGTTTATGCAATTGTCTTAGGTCTTAATTCACAATTCTAGACCTACTAGACAACACTTAATTCTTTTAATTAAGTACTTGGGCTGATGGGTCAGGGTTTGGCATTTCGAAAATAATTTTTAAATTTGAAAGATTTTATTTTCTGTTCACCAAATGTGTTAACTCATTTCACAAACGGGTCAGCACATTTCATAAACAGCAATTCTATTGCTCATTTCATAACAGAAAATAACTCAAAATAAATCATAAATTTTCTTTTAGATCTAATCTAACACATTCATGATAAATTTCTTAATTAAGTCCTTTCGCTGCTTCATCGGCATGGGATATAATTGCATCGGCACCCCTACCGCCATAGGAGACCCCATCGAATGGGAAGAGAGGGCCTTTAAACCCTACTTTTCTCCTATGACCGGACGGCCATGGCAACCAACCCAATTAGATTACTTGCTACTTGGATCAAGTATATCTAAATATACAAATTTCAAAATTTAAATTTTGAATTTCAAATTTCAAATTTTAAATTTCAAATTTTAAATTTCAAATTTGAGATTTCAACCAAATTTCAAATTTCGAATTTTCAATCTTTGAATTTTAAATTTTGAATTTTGAATTTCAAATTTCAAATTTTGAATTTCAAATTTCAAATTTCAAATTTGAGATTTCAACCAAATTTCAAATTTCAAATTTTAAATTTTGAATTTTAATTTTCAAATTTCGAATTTCAAATTTCAAATTTCAAATTTGAGATTTCAACCAAATTTCAAATTTCAAATTTTGAATTTCAAATTTGAAACTTCTAACAAATTTCAAATTTCAAATTTTAAATCTTTTTGAATTTGAATTTTGAATTTTGAATTTCAAATTTAAACTTATAGATTACACCTTAATCTACGCATGCATATGTATATCATATTCTAGAACCTGCTCTGATACCAATTGAAGCGAAAATTTAGTGCAGGGGCAAAATGGTAATTTTAAAACTTTTTCAAAATTACTATTTTACAGCGAATTATTAATTAATCTCATTAATTAATACTAATTAACCCTACACTAGGATCTAAATATGATACAACAGCATGCATTTAAATTTGAAATTCAAATTTGAATCAGTAAACGTTTTACAGTACTGTGTTCAGAACACATCACCTTTTGCGGGTAGTCGATCACCGCAATCTGATCACCATCGGAGGGCTCTGATCATCACGTCGCAGCCACCCAACTGTCTGGCCTCTGCAGATCGTCCACACGAAGCTCCCGTCTGATCAGCTCCTCACGAATGCTAGTTCGTGATTTCACCCTTTTGATGGCAGATGTTGATCGAACTCCTTCGATCGATGTGTGCTGACTTCTCGGATGCTCTGGATCATCTACACAGTTACTTGAGAGGCTGATGGATCTCTCTCTAAAATTTGGTGGACTCACGACACTCGTGGCACACCAATCTCACTTCCCGAACCCTAGGTAGAAACCCTAGGGTACACACCAAAAACCCTGCGCCCAATTTTCTCTCTTTTCTTTCTTTTTCTCTCGGAAGGTTTTGGACCTTCACCTTACATAGAAGCCTTCCTCACGCCCCAAAGTTTCTCTCCTAATTTTTCTACACACGTCCCACCTTTCTCCTCTTTTTAAAACAACGTCGAACGTGTCTTATCCGCGTGAGAGGATAAAGACAAGAGGTTACACATTTGAATTCAAATCAAATTTGAATTCAAACGAAAACCAACTTATCCCTATCCTTTTGGGCGTGAGAAGAGAAGGGGCGTGGCTCTTTGTGTGTGAAAAAGTTTCATGAGAAACCTTTTCTCGTGTAAGTAATGTGGCACACAAAATGGATAAGGATGAAAGGGCAAGTGATAAGTTATCCATTCAAATTCAAACATGCTTTGAATTTGAATGGCTAACTAATTATTTTATCCATCCATATGGTGCACAAATGAGGACGTGGGAAGGGTTTTGTGTGAGAAAAATTTCACGAGAAGTTTCTTCTCGTGAATTCAAATGGGTGCAAGGAAGTTGGGTGACGCAGGAAATTTAAAACAAGGTGGTTTGATTCAAATTGAGCCAACCTAGTTTAAAATAGGTTGAGCACAATTAGACCAAATTAAATCCAACATAATTAGGCTTAATTAGGCTTAATAAAATCCTAATCAAATCAGGAATTAACTAAACCTAACCCCTGATCAAATCAGGGACTAAACCACCTTAGCGATTAGGTCAACATTTAACCTAATCGGGTCAATCCAAACTGAATCCAATTCAATTGGACTTGATCCAAAAATAATTACTCAATCAAATCGAGTTAATTAGTGATTAAATCACTAATTAAACCTCTCATAAATATTGAGTCCAAATCCGATGGGCAATCAGGCATCAGAGACCATCGATATGAAACCCTGATCAAAGAGTTCAAATTTCAAATTCAAAATTCGAAATTCAAAATTTTGACCCCGGTACCCAAAATGTGTGGAACTCATGATTAGAGAATCCTAATTCTCAATCATAGAGTTCCAGATAGATAAGACTCATAATCAGCCATCAGATCAGAAAGGAACCTCTAATGTGTGTGACCCCGCAGGTTCGAACCTAAGCCGGTAGCACAGGAACCAATTTCTGTACTAATCGAAGTGACCATCTAGCAATGGTACCCGATGATCGGATAGGTCGAATAATTGCAATCGCAACATTCAGAACCTACGTGAATATGGTTACCGTATAATTCATCCCTTTTGATCCCTGTGTTTAGGATGACTCAGGGTTAAACTGTCAACCCTGATGATATCATCCGAATCGTGCTCAACTCAATTAGTCCTGTGACTCCTCACTAGGACTACCCTGGCCAATGTTTTGCTAAATTGAAACACGACTGTACACAGCTCCTAAACTGGAGTGGTCAATCCCATCTTGACACATGCACCGACATGTCAAGTACTTGACTACACCCAGCAACCTTCCGTCACTGAATTAGAAATTCAGGTAGTCCAGTGCCTAAGTGCAGTGAGTTGCTTGCAAGTCACCGTGGCGGTCTCAGGTCGGAGGGACATTTATACCCATATCCCATCGGAGCAAATCTTGACAGCAGAAATAGCTCCGGAGTTGGTCACGTTCAGTGCAGATGTACCATTACATCTCACCTGTATGCCATACCAGTGTCTCCACACTCTTTGGTTATGAGGACAACCAACCCATATGGCACACAACGACCTATGCTCGATAAATGTTGTCGTCCTTGGTAATAACGTATCATTTGGTCGCGAACATGTTTAAGGACTAAGTGACAAATCCTCCTTTGTCGAGTCTAAATAGTCCTAAGGACTTCACCACAACACAGGAGTTCATTAAAAGATGAAACATTTGTGATAAAAAAAATCAAAATAACTTTTATTTATTTATAATTCATGTACTAATACAAAAGGAGCACAACCGTCAACAGGCTGACGATTGGCTTTGGAATACTATTCCAACAAACATTGACTATAAAGATCTCAATAAAACTTATCCTAAGGGTAGTTTTTCTCTGTCGAAATTGATCAGCTTGTAGATGCTACCCTTGATCACAATTTCTCAGCTTTATGGATGCTTTCTCTGACTATAATCAAATCCACATGGCTCCAAAAGATGAAGAAAATGCTACCTTTATCATTGAAAGAGGTTTGTATTGTTACAAAATGATGTCTTTTGATCTTAAAAATGTAGGTGCTATATTCCAGCATCTCGTCAACAAGATTTTCAAATAACAGATTGGTCGCAAATGAAAGATCTATGTTGATGACATAATAGTAAAGATACCAAGGAGGATCGGCATATTACCAATCTGAAGAAAGTATTTGAAAGCTTAGAGGGCACAAGATGAATCTCAATCCCAATAAATGTACTTTTGGAGTTGGCTCAGATAAGTTTCTTGACTTTCTCATTAATCAAAGAAGAATAGAAGCTAATCCTGAAAAGATTAGAACTTTATTGAAAATGAAATGTCCGGCTTCTATTTAAGAAATCCAACAGCTCATTGGATGAGTAGCAGCCCTTAGTCGATTATTTTCATATCAGCAGAAAGATGCCTTCTATTCTTTAAAGTATTGAGAAATATCAAAAATTTCAGTTAGACAGAAGAATATCAGACTGCTTTTGAGATCTGAAGAAGTATCTTGGCTCTCATCTTTCTTTTTAAGCCGATCGAAGGTGAAGAACTATGCATATATATTTTTGTCTCAGCTTTTACAGTCAGCTTGGTTCTTATCTGGGAAGAAAGAAAAATTTAGAGACCTATCTACTACACCAGCCAACTATTATGGAATGCAGAAATCCGATATAAAAAGGCTGAAAAAAATGATATATACTTTGATCGTGGCAGTCCGAAGAGTCGGGCCTTATTTTTAAGCTCATAATATGGCAGTATTGACAGATCAGTCGCTCAGATCGATATTACAAAAAATTGATACTTCAGATCGGATCACTAAATGAGCTATTGAACTCAGTAAATTTAATATCTACTATCGACCCTGAACTATAGTCAAGGGCCAAGTATTAGCTGATTTTGTTGCAAAATGTAGTATCCCTGATGATGGGTCAATCCCAGCAAGCCCTAAAAGTGATGATGCATTTTGAATTCTTCACATAGGTGGAGCTTCAAATTTCTAGAGAAGTGGCACCGATTGATCTGGCTAGTCCTGAAGGGTTCGTAACTAAGAAGCTCTGAAGTTCAATTTTAACACCTCTAATAATAGTACTGAGTATGAAGCTCTAACAGTAGGTCTCAAGATAACAAAAAAGCTCGAGGTTAGAAAATTAAAGATTTTCATAGATTTACAACTTGTGGTCAGCCAAATCGAGGTCAATTTGAAGCTAAGGAATCCACGATGGCCCGTTACCTACAGAATATCAAAATGCTATCCAAAAATTT